>NC_089684.1:5537200-5747200 GCF_031753505.1 Anomalospiza imberbis
GCAATATAAAACCATTCAATATTTTCACTAAAATACTAGTCATTTCTGGGTTTTAACCCAAAGTATTAAAGGAGTCCTTCAGAACTTACAAATAAATATTTCCTAAGTAATAATCTTAGAATTGCAGCTAATAAATAAAAAAACTATGATACTACCTGGACTGACCACTCCAAGACTCCGATTCCCTCCAAAATTTAAAACTTTTTAATAAACTATTGTATTTATCTGATAATGATTTCATAACATCCTCTTATTAATAATTCATAAAACTTTTTAATAAACTATTATATTTATCTGATAATGATTTCATCATATCCTCTTATTAATAATTCATAAAATAATAACAAATAAAATTTATATCCACTGTTGAAATTCAGGTTACGAAGATTAGGAAATATTATAGATGATTATAGTGTTCTAGATACTTAACTCCCATTCTAGACAACTCATTCAGTACAACTAGATCTTGTACAGAAAGAGACAGAATTTACTGTAGGCCTACAAATCCACGTCTGACTTATGAATTTATTCAGTGCACAACTAAAGTCAGGTAGGAACCTTATATATATGGATAACAATTATGATTATACAATAAGTAGTTTTAAAGCACTATTCATTTTTTAGGAGACAATTAACCCTTTAGGTTGCTTTATCTTTACCTTTGCATAATAGTAACTTATTTTCCTATTTTACAACAGTACTTAGGTTAATTCATAATATGTATGGTGTAAACTAAAGCTAATTACTAATATTTTAAATAAGCAATAATCACTGGCATCAATGAGCCTTCTTCAGCACCTTGCAGAATTTGGCTGCTGCTAACAAAAAAAAAAAATCTCTATTTCTATAAAAGTATTTAGGTTCATCCTATCTAATGAAAACTGTAGTTCATGAAGTCTTTTCAGAGTGAAGTTACTCTATTGCTTGAATATTTATTCTCAATCAGAACAATCAGAGAACAATAAAAGAAAAATTTGCTGCTTCATTATTGTGAAATAATGGATTAAGCTCAAAGTAATCAGATTTCACACTTCCTGTGACATTGCCTACTCTCTCTATGCAGGTTTGAAATGTCTCTTGCTGTGGGATGGTTTTCACTATGTATGCATTAAGAAATGTAAGATGACACATTTGTGTCTGGGGTTTTTGTCTTCTTTATGTAATTGCATTATCACTTGCTTTATAAATATTTTAGTAAAGAGGAGAGAATTCAGGGGTTTAATTAAACATTGCCAAGAATTGTAAAAACTACAATACTTCTATTAATTAAAAGCTTCTGACAAGAGAAACTGGTATATTTTTCACCAGCTTAAAGATGTCTCAAAGAAATCTACTGATTGATGAAGATCAAAAAATTCATATAAGCAACAGGGGTCACTGTCCATGGCTCTTACTGGGCCATTTGGCAGCTTGGATGCTACGCTGAGAAACCAAACCATTTATAGCAAAACCCAGTCTAATTCTTTGTGGACAGTAGGAAGCCAGTTGCAATAGGAAATTTAAACTGGACATTTGTGTGTGTAGCTGTAAGATAACAGACTTCATCAAAGTAAATCTGGATGTTTCTGATTACCCCCAGCAAGTGTATAAAATTTACAAATGCTACATAGTCAGTCTAATTCCTGTCAGTGCAAATAGTCCTCTACTCTTCCTCTTGACTACTTAGGATGCCATTTATCATGAACAGTTTAAAATATTCAGCAAAGTTAAAATGCCATGAAATATTCTCAGTAAAATCTTTATCTCACAGGTCATTTGAGATCCAACCATCAACTGCTGTTTGGACAATAAATTACTTTCTATTTTCATCATAACATTGCCATTGCAAAAGAAAGCCTTGTCTTATTTTTATTAAATTAAGAAATAGAACTTCCATTTTTCAGTATTCACCTTACAGTGTTTCCTATTTTGCAATACTTATTTCACTCCTTTCTGTAATCTCTGTATGTTTAATAAATAACAATTCTCTTAGCCAACTAATCACTATATTACCTAGTGATCGAGCTAACTTAGAAGTCATGCTCTCCCAAAAGATTTGACTGGTTAGGTTTTGGCTGACCTTATGTAAAGGCATGAGCTGTGATTTTAACAACATTCTTGAGGGCAGCTGCTGCAAAAAGGGAACTTCTGGATACCATAGCAGAGAGCACCTGGTAATACAGCAGATGATTACTGGAATTAAACTACTTTGAGATTAAATGGCCTTTTCTCAAATGCCAGTAGAGTCAAAACAGTACTTATGGAAATATGTAAATGAGTTTCTAGACTTATTTTTGTAACAGTTGCACTGATTTAAGTTTTTTCATTACTTTTTAGATCAAAAAGAGGCTATATAAAGCAATCTACCTGGAAGAAAGTTTCTCAGTAGTTGTAGGAACACATCTTTATGTTTGTTTCCTGAATCATGCTCTGTGCCTGGTAGAGATATTGCTTTAGAGTTATGTTTGATAAACTGTTTTCATCTGCTCTTCCTTCTTTAATACAGCGACCCGTCTCCCAACTCAGTGTCTCAGTCTGACGTGTACAAGATGCTGCACGCCAACCAGGAGGAGCCCAGTCAGCCGCGCCAGTCTGGCTCCTTTAAGGTGCTCCAGAATTTAGTCTCCGAGGAAGGTGGTTAATAACAATATATTCTACCTGTTCAAATCATTTTCAAATGTTTGTGGGAGGGGGGAATTCATGAAGAAAATAAGAAAGATTAGAGATACAAGAATTTCTGAAAGCCCAAATCATTCCAGACCTTATAGCTACCACACCAGGCTCCTGCCATTTCCCTTCCTCGCTTGTATAGCAAGCAGTCTTCCCTGTGAATACAATGCAGGTGCTGATCCCATTTTCCAGAATCTCCTCTCAGATTTTAAGATCTTTAATATTCAAAGATGACATTTATTGAACAACACAGTTTTGTCTGTGAGAATTTTTGGGACAAGCTGCTTATACTCATGACACCAAGAAAGAAAACACCCTCTTCCACATCCAGGAAAAGAAGAATTTGAACAAACTCCTGAAATTCCCTTAAAACCTATTTCCTCTTAATTCCAAATAAAAATTGAAGAAGATTATATAATTTATAGTCATATTTCCTTCAAATTAAGAAGTTTTGAAAAGAAAATTATTTAAGGCTGCAAGCTTGTTATATTTACAGTAAGCATAAAGAGCAAAATACAACCAAAATTAACCTAAAAGGTAATATTTTAAATTTTAATGTTTATATATCAATATTTACTAGAGAAGGAATAAAGACATCTAATTGTCTACATATATATCATTGTGAGATTTTACTTAGCATTTCCTTGTATTTTGCTATTATTTTGTATTCATATCATGTTACTAATCTTTCCAAATTGTTGTAGGGTTAGTTATATAAATAAGAAGCTTTCTGATAATAGGTCTTGATTATGCCATGTTTCTGTGTTGAAGTCCAATCCTTCTCCCTCTCTGCTATATCCAAGACCTGTTCTCAGAGAATTAGGTGATGTCCATGAGGCAGAGAGCACTGCATATGCAATCTTTTTTTCTACTTGCTTTTGGCTACAGCTTACACAATATTTCTCCTGATTCCAAAGAGGTGGAAACTGGCCTACTAAACTTTTCTAGTGACACTGCATTGTTTGTTCATGTAAGTGAAAGACTGTAAATACATCCAGAAGTGTATGTACAGTACAGAAAGTACAGAAGAGTGCAGAAAAGTACTTAACTGCATCAGATACTTTTATATTAGCCTGGACATAACAGGATTGTTTTGTTTTTCAGATGGGCGCCCTGTGGGAACAAGAAGTGTGAAAGCACCTGTAACAAAGACACCTACTGCCATGCCTGGTGTCCAGAAAGTGCCACTGTGTGACAAATGTGGGAGTGGGATTCTGTAAGTTGTTTCTTTTTAGTTTTAGAAATCCCCAGCTCAAGCACACATCATCCTCAAACACCACTGCAAACTACAGAAGTGCATTCCCATAATGCTGCTAGAGAGCAGATACAAAAATATATTGTTCTAAATGTCAAATTATAACCTGTACCTTCAACAATTTCAATACAGATTATATAAGTTTTGACAAAGTACACTGAGGTTTTAATTGAGATTTCTCAGGACCTTTTGCAAGTCAACTATTAAAAAATACGTAATGAAAGCAGCAGTTACCCATGCTGTGCTGTGTCAGGCTGTGAATTCTCAAAAATTTCTTGTTAATGCAAAGCATCCTTCTCCCTACCCAGTGGGAGTATCCAGAAAGCCTGTAGACCTGTTTTAAAACTATCAGATTTCTACCTGGTTGATATCACTAATTTCAGCAAAGAACACAAACAATGATGAACTGAGAAAACACAGACATGAAGAAAAAGCAAAGTGGTTTTGAAAGTCATTTTGTCACCCTTTTGATAGGTTAGGCTGTGGTTTCTGTCTTGTAACCAAACCAACATGTTTCTTCAAGCTCTTCATTTTCCAGTGTTCGTAAACTATGTGATCAACTCTGCAGCATTTTATGTCACCTACTCAAACTCAGCATCCAACCTTAAATGATACAGTAGTTTCAAAAACCACAAGATGAACAACTCTAAAGCCTCAAAATAAATACCTAGAACATATCTTGTATCATAGAATCATAGAATGGTTTGAGTTGGGAGGGACATTAAAGATCACCTAGTTCCAACCCCCTTGCCATGGGCAGAGACACCTTCTAATAGACCGGGTTGCTGCACTTTCTTTTCTCATTTTAAATTCCTATTAATTGATAGGGCTTTTTCTGTTCATTGTTTCCCTATAGAGGGACAGTGGTGAAGGCACGTGATAAATACCGGCATCCAGAATGCTTCGTGTGCTCTGACTGCGATCTCAACCTGAAACAAAAAGGCTACTTCTTTGTGGAGGGCCAGCTGTACTGTGAAGCTCACGCCCGCGCTCGCATGAGGCCACCAGAGGGATACGAAACAGTTACGGTTTACCCAAAATGCTAGTCCTAGGTTAGCACACAAATGTATGCATGCACACAAAAAGTCTTTACCAGCTTAGAACTGCAGTACAAGTGTCAGGATTTCTGCCTAAATCCAAAGTAGCGGCTTTTAAACCTTTCCCTGGGGGATTCTGAGAGAGGCGAAGTCCTTGTTAGCCAGCAATAGTATATTATACCAGCAAAATTCTGCTAAAATATTGGTTTTGAAATTGTCAATATAAGTCAAGGAAGTATAAACTGAAAAAGCTCTCCTAGTACACAAAACGTGAAGCAGCTGAGGTATCACATAAATGCTACAGCATTATGTACACACATATATATATCTTATATACGTAAGAACTGTAAGCAAGACATTATTTTGAACATAAATCAAGTATTTGTGCAAACACCAACACCATCAAAGTCTTACAGGCTGGGCCACTATAAATGTAGAAATGTGACAGATTAGAAAAGCAGCTATTTTACATGTTTAGTACAAAACAAGCAGTTGTTCATGTCTGTTATTGAACTATCATTAATGTATGCCCCAAACATGTTTTGCTTACTTTGCTCTGAATTTGGGGTTATATTGCCTTAATTTTCTGATGCAGCAACTGTGATAAAAATATATGTAAAGTAACACAATAAAATGGTTAGTATAATAAAGACTGGTTAGTATGAAGCAAAGCAAAATTCTATGTTGTCTTAATGATTTTGAAATTATATCAGCTTTCACATCACTTTGCAGGAAACTGTTCTAAGGCATGCACAAACATAAATTGGTTGTTTTTGAAAAAGAACCTCACACTCTAATAGGAATTCATTGTGAATTGAGAATGAAAACAAATTTTCAAACTTTTCTGAAGAAAATTATACTGGATTTTTGTATCTCCATCTTTTAAATTCCCTAATAAAACAATGGGAAAATCACAATATCTTTATTGCTGGTAAATTAAAGCTTGGCCAACTTTAAAAATAAATGTTAATTAAAATATGCAAAGGTGAGGTCTTTTATTAAAAAGCTTGGTGAAGTCCTAAGGAATAAAAACCAAAAAGCTGAAAGAATATGGGTTTTTAATCAATTTCTGAAACTTGTTAAGGACTACATTGTTTTCTGGTAGATGCCAGCTACATAAACACATGTAAAGGGAAAACCATACTTAGCACTTTTAGAAAACATCAAACCAAGTAATAAATTCTTTATTGGGGTATTTTGAACCTGCTCTAAAGTAGAAAAATCTACAAAATTTTATATAAAGTCCACAAGACTAGCAAAAAATTAACAACCCAGAGAAAAACAATCTTATGTACTTTTCCTATTCTATAATGTAATAAGAGTATAATACAAGAGGAATATGGAATCAAAATAAATTATACATACTTTAAATTTATTTTAAAAATTCACAAGTCCCAAAGATTTAAATATAATGTCCACACATTCAAAAACTTTTCAAAATGTCTTAAAGTATTTTTTCAGAATTCAAAAGTTTTAAAAATGTGTGTGTCACTGCATTTTTTACTTACATTTCCATATCAAAAGCAGAGATTAAAAAAAAAAAAAGGGTTGCACCCTTTTCAAGGTTAGTTCCTGAATTATTTTTTGGGCACAAAACATAATTCTGCTCCTCAGATGTCATGGAGGATATGTGTAGTATTTCCATTGATAAAGCTCATAAATCTGAAAATCCTTTTGAAAATAAGAGTGCGCATGTCTATTTTTACAAACTTAAAATGTCATTGGTGTTTTCAAATGTCTGTTTAATTTTTATGTCTTTGTGGAGTAACTAAAAGTAAAAATAAATCTACTACATATGATACATATTCTGTGTTTCTTTTCATCTGGTATGGAAAATGAGGAAGTGTAAGTGTCAAGTGACCTGACCACAACAGAGGTTTGGATTTCAGTCTGAGAGAGCAGTGTGCTTTGGATGACCGGATCCCTGGCAAGTATGAAAGACAGTTTTTATATTAACCATTTGAGTACACACCCAAGGCTTTCTAAAACAGAATGAGATCATGTGCTTTCCAAACTAAAGACTCAAACTCCTCTCTTTAACACAGCAAACATACCAAGTGTAAATGTGGGGAAACTCTTGGAAATGCAGATACAAGAAGTCATAGAACATGACCTGCTGCTAAAACTCTGGGGTAAGTTCAGTGGTATTGCATCATCATGTAGTGTTATTTTGGGAGGTATGAAGTAGGATGATGCTTTGACAGAATCAGAAAGTAAGCCTATTTAATTGCAGGTACTGACCTAGATGAAAACCTGTACAACAATACAACATCAAGTGAATCATGATTTCAGTTAATGCAGAATCTGAAATCTCTGATCCTGATAGAGGAGAAAAATAGGAAATCCCACCCCACAGTCACTTCCGTCTGGGAGAACTGTATATAGTTTTAAATGTGACAGAAGATACACCAAGTCTCTCTGTTGCATCCTCAAGATCGAATTCTTTATCTCAGCAGGGTGTCATTGGTTCCTGGTACACAAGGTGGCCACCTAAAAGGTCCACCCACTTTCTCTTCTGGCTTCAGAATAGTGCAGCCAGTCAATCCTGATGGTAGCTTAATGCTACTATGCCTCTCAGCTGTGCCTAGACTCTTACAGACATTGCAAGCCAAAGGCAGGCATGGCATTTATTTTCAGCTGGAGAAAAAGGCAGGAAGTGTGACCTAACATGCTTTTTATCTCTACTCTTCAAATATTGATCAACAAGTGTGAAAAGCCTTCCCTAGCTATGCTACTGCTGCATAAACAGCAGGGCTGTTCTGGGAGATGCTAAAAACTTATAAGAAACTGCAATACTCCAAATGAGAAAGCCAAGAATTACTTCTGAAAATACATAGATTAATTTATATGTTACTTTTGAATCAATTCTTCCAAGACAAACACTTTTGGTCTTCTAAGTAATGCAGTTTTGCAAAAAATCTGAAATCTTAGAAAGCACTCTAAAGTAGCTAAAAGAAATTGTTTTTTCCATCAGCTAAATAGATTCCTTCATTTTTTCAACTTTCATCACATAAAAAATTAGACATGTTCAGATCAGAAGTTGGCTATTGAATATAAACCCCCCACTGTTCCCACTGACTGCATTTTGGTTTAGATCATACAACTTCAGAGTGCACAAAGTGGTTTCCTTCAGGATTAAATTCAACCAGAAGTTGTGATCTGGGAGCACTGCTAATGCACACCAACCACTAATGGGAACTCAATCCATAGAACCAAACTAGAGCTGAGTAGACTGTACCTGAAATGAGTTAAGGCTGATGCCTCAGTATCAACTGATCTGCTCCTACTGTATCTTGCTGCCTTTTAAAACACACCTAGCTTTAAGACTTGCTTGCAAGTTTCATAGAGGAAAGGCCTCTTAACAGAAATTAAATTACTGACTGCTTATCCAGCCTCAGAAATTGGACCTGATGTCAGATATATCAAAGCTCAGAGCTGTTTGATCAAGACTTCTGGTTCAAATTTCTATAAACCATATCAAGGAGAATAACTCTGCAGCTGGGTATAGATCTGATTTGCTTGTAAAAGACATGGACTTGATTTCAACTCCATTTTAGGGGTCTTTTTCACAAGGATAAGACCATTATTTTCCTAGTGGGAAATAAAACATGTTTGCTGGCATGTATCCAGCAAATTTTCTCTCTGAAGGCAAGCATACTTTGCAGATTTACCCATTTCTGTTTCTCTTTTTTTGCTCCTGTCATCCAAGCAAGCTATTGAGATAGCTTCTTTGAAACTATTTACAAGAAATCTCCACAAGCAGATTATTCTTATCCATTTCTAAGCGCATGAAGTTTTGAAATAAAATGCAAGTCCTCAGTTTATGGTTAGTGCCATCAACTAAAATCTTTGCCTCCACAGCATATGCTGAATAAAAAAATGTTATCTACACAATGAGTCCACAAAAGATTTTGTTTCTATATATGGTATATATGTTTTAGTGTTCTCAGTGAGTGTTTGTAGTTACACACACTCTACCTAATCCTCCCTCTCTGCACACCAGAGCATGATCCAAAGACCAGTAAAGCTTTTAGGAGATCTTGAAAGGTTGTGTATTATACTACTTTGAAAAAGAAATGCTCTCTTTGGCACACGAGAGGACAGTTGTCAAAAATAAACCTTTAAGGAAATACTGGTTTATACAGGGTAAACAAAATCACAGCTGTGTTAGAGTGACAAATCACAAAACACAGAAGCTGTAGAATAGTTAAAGATTATTGCTTTTATTCAGAAAACAAAATATTCCCTAAATACCAACAGGATTCTGAGAGGAAAAATCTCTTGCAAGGTTTTTACAATTTTTCTTTTCATGTAACTGTTCAAAACCAGATTTATATAGATGACTCATTCTCTGTATAATTATTTTCTAAAATAGTATATTCTTGATTTGAAAAGTTTTTAATTATCCTGTAAAAACAGGAGTTTATAAAAAGTTAAATATTAATTAGACCAGATATCCAAGGAGATATGACTGGAATAATATGTTCAATGGCAATCAAAAAAAAAAAGGAAAAAAGAAAACAATAGTTAATAGCTACATGCAGCCAATTGTTTCTGCTTTACAACAAAGACCAATGGTCTGATTTTATGAAAAACCTGTAGGGTGTCAGTAGCAACACTTTATGCTCCTGGCACAAAGCACAGAAATATCCAGTTCATTTGCAATGAGAAAGGAATCTGAGTTTCCCAGCACCAGCTTTGCAGGGTAATTCTGAGGTGCTCACAGGCTGTGCACAGAAAGCACAGGAATAGGTAGTTTTCTGTGAGGAAGAGTAAATCCCAAAGAGAATCTATGATTGCACAAATGACAATCAGTCTTTCACTCCACTTACAGACAAAATATCCTCTTCATATATTGACTATTCCATTTGTGTAGAAATCATTCAATGCATTATTAATAAATGAATGCTATTTAATAATCATGTTTCTGAATGAAATGTCTCTATTATAATTGGCAGTGTCACAAATAATTCTCACCACTGCTTTACTTTGTGCAATTTGGACATTTTTACCTCCATAACCTGCACATTTAAGAAAGTTGGGAGTGGAATAAAATTGTCAAATATAAGAAACTTAACTAAGACACTTTTATTCTGGCTTTCTAGTGTTTTCCAAGAATTGCATTCCTTTCTGCTGCTCTGCTGTTGCAAATTCCCTCAATTTCGTTTTAATTTCGCTGCAAGAATATCCCTATATTCCAAATCATGGTCATGTGTACAGAGAGCTTCTGTTCACTGCTCCAGATCTCTTGCACCTCTTTCAGCAAGCCAGTACAAAACTACACACAAGTAGGATGTAGGAAAACTCGTTTCAAAATTAAATTCTTCCACTGTCTACCCTACCTCATCCTACAAGAATAACATATATTACAAAATAACTCAGAAGTAGAAATGGTCCAATTGTATCAGCCACTGCACTGAGAATTAAAAATAATTGGTAGCTCACTGTTTAAAATTCAGACTAAGAAGACAAGGTAGTTATAGTATGGAAGCAAAAATGGCATGATGACTTATAAGCATTTTTTCACACAAAGAAAGAACACACAGAGTGTGAAAACTAGTCATACACCAAGACACCAGCAAGAACTTTTATCAGCTCATCCAGTTACTGGCTGGCTCATAACGATTTCTCTCTTCCCTAAGTAAAAATGAATTGGAAAAAAGAGAAGCCAGGTAAGGATCCTGCATTGTATTAACAGGACTAGTTCTTTAAACTTCTGCTTGAGTATAAATTAATGTATGGCTACACAATCTCAGGAACTTCAGAAGATTCCTTAATCCTAATACTGGAGTATAATTCTAAAAATATGTACTTGTTAGTTCTCTGACTCATTGTTCATTGTTATTAAATTCTTCTCTGTGAGCACATGCACCACCCAGCTCTGGTAATGGCCTTCCCTACATATTTCCTCTTCACTGCTTATTAACAACTGGCCTTTCTGAATCCAGAGCTACTCTCACCCTTGCCAAAGTACAAAAGTGTAGTGTTTCAGAAATTACACACTGACACACGGTGCTGTTTTTCCTTACTCATCCACAGAAATGCCAGCAAGGTAAGTTCCCTTATTAAATATGAAGTTTTAGTGACCCCATGATATTTTTCTTTGAAAAACATGCCCAAACACAGATGGGGCTTTTGACGTCTGTTACCAAAAATTGCAGCAGTTATTGTCCTGCTCTAGGAAGAAGTAAGGACTGAGTAAAATATGCTTTACACTGGTAACATCTGGGCAAATAGCAAGCTGTCAAATCAATCACGGGTCTGCTGTGGCATATAAAGAAAAAAAGGCAAAACCTTTTTTTGAGGCATTCAGAACACAGTGTTGCACTAGATCTCACTGCTGTTTGCCAAAAGGCTTTTCATGGCAATTAGATTTCCCGGAAACAAAGCCTCCTCCTGAATGCTGAAAGGGCTCATGTTCTCAACACAACACAAGACATAATACACAAAAGTAGGGCAATCTGTTTTTTCCCAAAATTCCAAGGTCAGACAAAAATGTTGTCTCTAATTTTATATTTAATGTACCAATAACAGAGGATGCTGGATACATGGTACAAAATAATTTGTAGAGCAGAGTAGTATGAATATTTACACTCATACAGATTCCTATATGAAAGTAGGCAAGTCTGCCACAAGTGGTGGTACCAGAATCCTGTTCTGAATGTATCCCTTAAAATGACTCGGCCATTGATAATTCAGACATTGCTGGAGAGGTCAATTTACATGAACAGCTCTGACTCATACACTGCCTCTCATGCTAGAGAATCAAACTGACATTTCCAAGTATTTAAGGGATTTTGTCTCTATTATCACCCGGTCAGATCCCAGTGCCACACATACTTGCATATTCACTCCTATCACGTTTCAATAAACCTGTCAAGCTTGCACCTGTTCAAAGGTTGGTGGAACATGTCTACTGATCATCTCACAATAATCAACAAGAGACAGCTGTGCCTGTAGCTGATTCTAACATTTCTATCACAATGAGGGACATAGACAAATTTCATTAGCTGTTCATATTTCGCCCGTATTTCTTTAAGAAGATCCATGAGGCTATAAAGACCTGAGTCATGCACTCTCAAGACAGATTGCCACCTGATACTGTAAGTGATGAGAACAATGGACTGCTTCTGAATATGTCTCTCATTTCTTTTTCCTTTTTTTATTAAAACCAGTCAGCAAATAACTATTGCTGACTGTTTCTGGTAAAGCTTTCTTTAAGGAACAGACAGTCAATGTCAAACACTAATTAAGGAAAATAGGAGTCATCCTTGGCACTTCTTGAACCTTCATGTTGAAAGAGCAATGCCAGACATTTTCCTAAAGCTTTACATTAGATGAAGTTGAAGCATTTTGCAAAAATAAATCAGTACTTTAAGGGTTCAGAATGTATTCAGCAGTTTTTAAGAATATACCAGTTCTGATTTTAATAAACCAACAGCCTCTAATCATACCTGATTATAAAAAGAAAAAGGGGAAGGGAAGGGAAGGGAAGGGAAGGGAAGGGAAGGGAAGGGAAGGGAAGGGAAGGGAAGGGAAGGGAAGGGAAGGGAAGGGAAGGGAAGGGAAGGGAAGGGAAGGGAAAAGACAATTCTCCTCATATCTGAGAAAAAACAATTCACTTTCATCTTCATAGAATGTCTCTTCCACCTTAAAATGACTACCTTTTAAAAAGTAAGATAAAGCCTTAACTCATAGAGTTACATCCCAAAAAAAAATACATTTTGAAACTGATCTTTCTCCTTTACTGGAATTTGTTCTACAGTTTATATATTCTTCCTGAGGCCAGGAATAGATACTCTTTATAAAAAAAAAGAAAAAAGAAAAAAAAGTTATTTACTTTGTCATCTTTTTAAGGTTTTACCTCCACATCCAATTCACATATACACAAAGCAGAAATTATTTTCTCCTAAGTAAATGAGCAATTACTAACTTTCTTTCCATAACTTTTTTTTTTTTCACCAAAACCTTTAATGTTAGGTTTCATACTAACCTGTGCAGCAATTCCCAGCTTAAAAGTGTTCCAGTCAGCTCTTAAGGCAAGCAGTGGGGAATGAGATGAGTGGGCCATTCTGGCTACCACATGAGCACAATAGCATCTACATGGTCTCATTCAGAAACTGATGTCAAAACCATCTTCTGGGGCACACAGGTGATCTCCATCACTTGCACACAAAGCCTGGGACTGTGCCACCAGGGCTCTGCAGAGAGATTTCTTCCCTCTTCCTGCCTTGGTAGCCAGAGAAGTTCTGGTCTGGCCAGCTCTCAGAAGAGCCTGCATGCCCCAAGTCAGAAGAGACAAAAGCAAATGGGAGTTCTTGGAAGTTACTCTTAAAATACACTTCATCACACAAGGTGCTAGACATCATCTCTTCACAGATATTACTGTCCCTGTTAGCTGGCCTTGTTATGGTGTTTTTTGCTCTTGTCCATACCAACTGGTCACTACAATTTTTTCTTGACTTCCATTTAGTCCATGCCTAGCTCCTCCTTAAAATACAAATGCTGACATTTTACCATATTCTCCCTATAATTTTAACTTTGATTTGCCCCTGCATATTCCAGGAGATTTCTTTTTATTCCTTTTTTCTAATAAATTACTGATAAACTTAATTTTGAAGTCTAGAAAATTCCAGAAGAGCATATTTGAAGTGAACTTTAGGCTTATTCTTCTCAACTTTTCCTCAATTTTTTACTCTCTGTTTACCATTAAAATCTAAGACTGAATTACAGCGTGTATAATCTCTTCCAAACTTGCTCAACAGCCCAAAAATATTTCAAAAATTCTTTATAATTTATATCTGCTATAAAACTTGGATACCTTTTGGAAGTGGACTTTTAGGGAATTGGGTTTTTCCCCCAAGCATCATATTATTCCTCAAAATTAGTAATACAATCTCATAACTAATTACCCTGTCTTTACTCAAATAACTGCATGCCACTAGACAAATAATGTATTTCAGGATCCTTGCTATGCTTTTTCCTCATTTTACTTGTCAATACTTCCTGAATTTTGCTCACTAACTGCTAAATTTCTGGCAATTTCCTGATGCACAGTGTCACTCTATTTCATCTGCTCCTGTTCTTGGTTTTCAGTTTCTTTTCCCTCCACATCTCTTGTTAATATTTTTGGGTGGTTTTCAATAAGAAGCATGTTGTAATGGAGCTGCAAATTAGATGAGTCCTTATGTTAAAAACAGATAGCTATGATATTATGTGAAAGAGCTCATGAGAGAAGGGAAAACAGCTACATAAATCATCACTGGCAGCTATAACAGAAAAAACTAAAACTGGTTAAACCAATTGTTCATTTTCAGACAACTAACAGTCTCACTATTGTTTTCTGTGATTTTGTGCAGTGTTTAACTTCCCGGAATGTCTTTCTGCACTGGACAATTTTCCTGTATTTCACATAAGAAATCCAAAAATGATATTCGTTATTTTTCATTGGTTTTCTTGTTGGAGAAATATGGACGGTCTCTCATAGGTCAATATCTGGATGTGTGTAAAGAAAATGAAGTGCACAATGTAGTTTATCTCTAAACAAAGCAATGTACTGGCCTTGTTTCAGATAAAGATGTACATCTGAATTTTGCAGTGATCCTATTGTTTTCAAGCCAAGACTTCCATTATGTTTTCAGGTCAAGACGCCATACCCATTCCCTGCTTGTCTCAAATTTGGGACTAAACACTTTATTTAGGAAGCTGTCATATTTTCAAAGAGCTCATCTTGTTTATTTACAGCAAAGAGGAGCTGACAACTCCAGAAGGCTTTTCTTGTTATCCCTCCTGGTCTTACTGACTTTTCAGGAATCCAGGAAGATCACAACACAGATAAGCTAAAAACAGTCTCCATTGCACATAAACCCCATGATGGCACGAACAGGCAGCAAAATACCATGAAGAAATTTCCAAGTAAACATTGTCTTTCAGAGTAGATCTATAATTTCATTATTTAGAACCCTTATTTTGTCTGTAAACTGATAGTATACCACAGGATTAACTCTCTCCCTGGCTGAGCGGAACAGTTCATACTGAGCGCTATCACACAGCACTTACAGGATGGCCAGGGTATCAGACCCAGCCAGCAGGGGTTTACGAAGGGTAGGTCATGTCTGACCAACCTGGTCTCCTTCTATGACCAGGTGACCCATCTGGTGGATGCAGGAAGGGCTGTGATGTGTCTATTTAGACTTCAGCAAGGCCTTTGACACTGTCTCCCACAGCGTACTCCTGGAGAAGCTGGCAGCCCACGGCTTGGACAGGAGCACCTTCACTGGGTTAGGAACTGGCTGGATGGCCAGGCCCAGAGAGCGGTGGTGAATGGTGCTGCATCCAGCTGGGGACAGTCACCGGTGGTGTCCCTCAGGCGTCTGTACTGGGACCAGTTCTATTTAATATTTTTATAGACAACATGGATGAGGGCATCAAGTAGTAAATTCATTAGTAAATTTGCAGGTGACACTAAGCTGGGAGCTTGTGTTGATCTATTGGAAGGAAGGAGGGCTCTGCAGAGAGACTTAGATCAGTTGGATGGATGGGCAGAGTTCAACAGCATGAAGTTTAATAAGTCTAAGTGCCGAGTTCTACATTTTGGCCACAAAAATCCCCTACAATGCTACAAGCTGGGGACAGTGTGGCTGGACAGTGTACAGGTGGAAAGGGGCCCCGGGGTGCTGGTCAACAGCCGGTTGAATATGAGCCAGGAATGTGCCTTGGTGGCCAAAAAGGCCAATGGCATCCTGGCCTGCACTAGGAATTGTGTGACCAGCAGGAGCAGGGAGGTCATTCTTCCCCTGTACTCGGCACTGGTGAGGCCCCATCTTGAGTGCTGTGTCCAGTTCTGGACCCCTCAGTTTGGGAATGACGTTGAGATGCTTGAGCGCGTCCAGAGGAGGGCAACAAGGCTGGTGAGGGGCTTGGAACACAAGCCCTATGAGGAAGGTTTGAAGGAACTGGGGTTGTTTAGCCTGGAGAAGAGGAAGCAACCAGGAAGCAACCGACAGAACAAGAGGACACAGTCTCAAGCAACGTCAGGGAAGGTACAGGTTGGATATTAGGAAAAGTTTTTTCACTGAAAGAATAATGAAGTACTGGAATTGTCTTCCCAGGGAGGTGGTGGAATCACCATCTCTGGATGTGTTTAAAAAAAGACTGGACATGGCACTTGGCGCTATAGTCTAGTTGAAGTGTTAGGGCATAGGTTGAACTTGATGATCTTAGAGGTCTCTTCCAACCTCATTATTTTGTGATTCTGTGATTCTGAGATTCACACACATACTTCTGGTAATGCTAACTTGATGTGTATGTCAATTCCTGCCACGTATAGTGGCAGAACTCACTGTTCTTAATGGTTGTATGCTCATTAATAAAGAAGATGCAATATTCTGAGAGATTTCCACAATTTGGATGGCTATTATCAGGAGTTGATAAATTAATTTACCATTTATCCAGTTCAAATGGTGAATTATTCTTGCATCACTAGTTCATCCTTCTTGCTCTTGCATTCCTTGGAAAAAATGCTTTCTGCTGTCCCCTAGACCTTTCATGGTACAGTAAGGTATTTTACAACTTAACAAACATTTTGTAAGCTACTTTTGACAAAACAGCCTAATATAAGAACAAGGAAAAAAAAATCCTACTTGATTTGCTAGCATAGCTTAAGAACAACCTGAAATCCCTGACTCAAAGATGAAGACCATTAACCATTAAAAGCCATTCCTCAAACTTTAAGGGCAAATTTCTCCATCAGCGACTCCCAGTAAAAGGTTCTAATTCCAGTGAACAGAAGAGCACTGAAGAAATGCGTCTGGAGACAACTTTGTCACTAATCTTAGAATAGGATCCATAAAATTCTCCAAAACTGTTTGCAAGGGACAGATTTCAGTGACAGATTTTATGCTGTATTAATTATGGATTGCATACATAAACCAAAATTTGTTCTTCTCCTTGTGATGCAACAAAAATTAAAACCGAAAATAAATTATTTCTCAGTTGGTAAGTAGCTAAATATAAGATTTATGTTTGTTGGTGTTATGTAATACTGCTGGCCTAATTCCAGACACTAAACTCCTCAGCTGTCCCTCAACAGGTGTAAAGCGGTTTCACTAACTTTGTACTTCTGCAAAAACACATTAGAACTATTTGGAGACCCTGAAAACCTTCAGTATTACCATTCTTAAGGACTGAGAGTCATGACCCCACCTTGACTCTCTTACCTACATAACTGCAACCATCCACCAAAATTATGCTCAAATGGACAGTCTGCAGAACTATGATCCTCTGATGCTATAAACACATGTAAACTTTCAGCATCAGCACTGAATGACAAGTCCCATGACTGAATATTAAAAAGCCAAACATCTCCCAACACTGAACTAGTCGAGCAATTATATTACAAAAGCCACCAGCATTCTCTTGAGAGATTTCTTCCCTGCGCCTGTTTTGGTAGCCAGAGAAGTCCTAGTCCGGCAAGCGCTCTGCAGAGTCTAAGTCATCTTATTACAGATTTTTTAATTTGAACGTTAAATTAAAAGGCTGCGTTTGAACTTGTTCCTTCACCAACAAATCCTGCCAGATCTTTAGTTTTTATGCAATCCGCTCTGAGGGCGAAGGGGGCCGCACGAAGAGGCTGCCACCAGCCCTGAGGGCGGCCGGGCAGCAAGGGGTTCCCGTGCCCTCCCTTCCCGGCCTTCCTCCGCCACCCTGCAGGCGGGTCCCGGGCTGGTGAGCCACGGCAGCCTCCGGCGGGGAGGAAAAGGGGCTGGAGGAGAGCCTGTGCTGGAATGAAGGGCTGTCCCACGGTGGTGCCCAAGTCCCCCGCGGCTGGTGTTTTGCCAGGTTTGCTTTGCCTCTTTCCAGGACTCACCCCTGGCGGCAACCCTGGCTGCTCCCGCAGGGACCCTTCCCAGCATTAATGCTCCTGTAAATGATCCTGTGCCATGCCAGGAACGGCAGCAGGGCTCAGACAATCCAGAGCAGGAGAAAGGAGCAATTATGTCATTCCTCAGGCTGAACAGCAAGGCTGAATAGCTTAGAAGGATATAAAAAAAAAGATTATGTACATATCTGTTGGAACTCACCCCTGGTTGCGGTGAGCCCGTAAAGGTGGAAAAATCTCTCCTCCAACCCGTGTCTCCAAAGAAATACTCAGTAGTCTTCGATCGTCCGGTCTCAAGGTAGTTTATTGTGTGTTATCTAAAAGATTTCTCCCTGAGCTGCTGCGGTCCGTTCAGCAGTCAGGCAAGGGCACACACCGACACCCAGGGGGCTGGTGCCCTCTTTTATATCATACATTACGTGTTAGATGTTTATGGTTTCCCCCCAATGCCCATCACCTCTATTGAACAGTGACTTTCTACTCTAAACCAATCTGTGAGTGCCAACATCACCAAGAACACAGAGGTTAGGAAGAAGAAGGAAGAAGGACAGGGCATGCCCAAATCCCTCCATCTTAGAACTTCTGACCCCCATGTACAAAACTCAGACCCCTCTGTACAAGGCCTAAAACCCCCCTGTACAGCACTCAAAATCTCTTCCTTTCACTTTGTGACTACTTCTACTGTACAAGGCCTAAAACCCCCCTGTACAGCACTCAAAAACTCTTCCTCTCACTTTGTGACTACTTCTACTACAATATCTAAACTTTTGTGATTTCTTGTTCTTCCTGCAAGGTTGGTAAATTGTTCCATGGATCAGGTTCAAAGCCACAGGGGTCTGTGGCTGCATTTCAGGATCTCAAATGGTTCTGACCTGGGCCCGGAACATCCAAGAGTGTCCAAGGGACATTGTGGGTTCCGACACGTATCTACCTATATATATGCACTATGTACAACACATCTCTTCTGGCCTTGCACTGTTTGTAGTTCGGAGTTCATTTTGAGTGCCATTGTCCAAAAGCTTCAGAGGTTTATATTAACGAATGTTACGTCTGCCAGCAGAGGGAGACAATTTTATTCCATAAACTGGGGACGGCGTTTTTGAACAGGAACATTCCTGATCTTTTTACATTTATCAAGTCAGAAAAGAATAAAATGTAATAATTTTTTAGTGCCATCTGTATACCATGATCCTGAAGGGCTTTGTGACCTATATAGCCTTATCATTTGAATTTCAGATGAGAGTAGGATTAAATTTTGAAAGCCAAGTGGCATCACATACATTTCTTAGATCTTGTGGCATCACATACATTTCTTTCCCTTTTTTAAATAATTAATTTCTTCATTATTCAATTATTTTAGACAGTAATAAACAACTGCGCTAATCACTTTTGATAGCATATACAAAACAAGAACTCAGAGCAGCTTACTTTATCACATATAAAGTTGCTATTATGCTTGTAGCAGGTCTGCTTTTTGGTCCAGGACAATGATGGAAACTCAGTCGTTCTTTATTATTTATGACATCCTTCAATTTTTTAATTATACTTTGATTACACACGGGTCAGCAGAATGCCTTGAGTAAGGATCAAATGTGCCTCCTTTCATACCATCTGACTGAAAAAAAAGACCTTCTCCAAGTTCCAATTTACAGTATAACTGAGTTAATTAAAATAGTTTTCATGCAGAAGCAAGTAATAATATTGAATAGCAGACTGCATCACCTTTTTACATATATATATATATGTATATATGTATCTGTGTATATACATATATGTAGGGATACACATATATATAAAACCCCCTAATATTCCTTAAATTTTAATGGAAATGTTAAAGAAAATTTTAGTCATTATTTTGAGGAATTCTTAGTTTCAAATGTTCTTTCATAAGTCTGGATTTTGAGGAAAGGATCTTAAAAATATGTCAGAAAAAGTAAAAACATTACACTAAAATGAGCTGTGGAAAAAAAAAATACAAAATTCCTATGTCACTTGCAGTTTATAATGGTAAACTCTAAGTCCAGTAGTGGTGTAGGGATTGTTACAGACAGCACAGCTTGGGCATTATTGTCAATAAGCTTTCTAACATATAGGATTGAATACAGCACTGGCTTTTCCTCAAACATTATGTCCACCAATACTGCAAGAGTGGCAAATTTTAGTTAAAACACATTAAGGGATCTGATTAGTTCTTTGTAATCTCAAGTACAGCTAAACCTCAGTCTGCTGAGGCTGCATTCCTAAGAATTGCAGCTGTAAGCAGTTTAATCAAAAATAAAGGAATTTTTTCCTGCAATAATTTATATAGCAGAGAGGGAAAACGTAGCTTAGGAAGTTCACGTAACCTCTATGTTCAGGAAAAGCATTTATAGTGGGAAGGATAGGGAGCCTGGAGCTCCCCATGGGAACCATGGCATCACCAGTACCGTCAGCCTGACAAGCCTGACTTTCTAGAAGCTAACTTTCCTGTACAGATTTCCCTTCTGAAAGATCTCAGGTGCCTCATCCATGAGGCCAACCACCCAGCACAGTAATAAGTGTGTAAGCATTTTTTGAAATAGTTGCATTTTCCTTGCTCTCATCATCTTCCTCACATGAATCAATGTCAGTCAAGTAAGTCAAGGGTAAAGAACATAACAAAAGGTAAATAGTGGTTAGCAGAGCATAGTACTAATACTACTAGTACAGATTAAGGGGTATTACTATATTAGTTATCTGGAGTCACTGAATAGATATTGATGCATCATAAACCCATTTAAAAGTGAAATTAAAGTTTAGTCTAAAGGGAATGGCATAAATTTAGCATCTTAAAAAAAAAAAAAAAAACCTGTATCAAGATGAAATGTTCTGTGGAACGAAATATTATCCATTTAGGTTTTTAAAAAATAATTACACTAATCAACTAATGAAGTGTATTCTTATACATTCCTCATACAAGCTCCAGGCTTTATTTCTTATGCCTTCGCAGATATTTATGCCCATGTTTCATCCTTTTCCTCTTCTTTTTTCCATTTTTTATTCCCAATGGAAACTATCCCACCTCCTGTTCTGTTTTCATTTTCTGCACCGAATGCTTAGCTTTGACTCTGAATTTGTCTCAACTGCAGGCAGCTTAATTATTTCTTCAAATCTTTTTCTCACCCTAGACGAAAAATGTCCTCTGGCTGCCATTTTTCACTATATATGGTGAAAATATAGAGGGTAAAGAAAACCAGTACAAGCAAATTTGTAAGTTTTCTTAGATTTATGAGCTTACACAAGAAAAGGAACAATGGGGGTTTTATATAGCACCTAGGATAATGTGGTCCCATTCTTCTGACCACATAAAAGTATTACTGTGCTTTCAACTGGAACTGTTTGGTCATGATTATGTTCTTGCTTAAGATCTCCAAATAAAAAACGAAGGTCAAATCCTGAGTGTTAGAACTTGTGTGGGATACTGCCAGATGTCTCAAAAAAACATCCAAACCCAGTAGATGAACAATATCTACAGAGCCAAGGCCTTTTGTCCTTTTGGTACTGCCACACTGGAGAACAGACGGGGGGTGTGTGGGAGACTGGGAGAAGACACAGCCAGGACCGGTGACCCCAGCTGACCAAAGGCATGTTCCAGACCATATGGCATCATGCTCAGTACGTAAAGTGGGGGACATCTGGAGTGATGGCTTTGTCCTCCCAAGTCACTGTTAGGTGTGATGGAGCCCTGCTCTCCTTTGGATGGCTGAACACCTGCCTGCCCTTGGGAAGCAGGGAATTCATGTCTTGTTTTGCTTTGTGTGTGTGGCTTTTGCTTTCCCTGTTAAACTGTCTTTATCTCAACCCGTTAGTTTTCTGGCTTTTACCCCCGATTCTCTCCCCAGTGCTGCTGGTGGAGGAGTGAGCAAGTGGCTGCATGGGGCTTGGCTGCTGTCTGGGGCGAAACCACCACAATTTCCAACAGAAAGCTCTGAGATGGGTATCACACATTAGACCTGTCTGGCACGCGGATGCAGAATAGAAAAGCTGCAGCAGCACAGCACTGGAAACACATCTAATTAAATAGATTTTATACATTTTATTATGAAAAGCAATATGCTGGAACCATGTGTATAATGGAAGGGTGAGCCATATTTTACTTGTGCTTAGCATGTGGAACAGACAGTATGCCTGAGTTTTAAAAAGCTCACCATTTTTTGGTTGTTTTGGGGTAGGGGTTTTGCAACGTGTCGGTTCACACTGTGTGGAACGCATCATCACTTTATCAGGCAACCTCAGTGCCGTTCTTCGACTGCTGGGAGATCTTGACATCAGGTAAGGAACCAAAGCGCAGGTGACAAGAAAGAAACAACCGGCGATGACAGAAAACTGACCCTTGGAAACCGGTTTAAGGGTTCGCTGTTTGAAGCTACTTAGCATTATTTGTGAGGAGGACAGAAATAATATATCGGAAATGAAAAGACCTGGAGTTAAATTCTACATATTACCGCACAGAGCATTTATCAAGGGATTCATGGGGACGACCTCTGGACCTCAGCATGCCGATGTGCCTGAGGAAGTGCGAGGGCGGATGGGGACGAGCCTGGCCTGGAAGGAGCAGTAAGGCGAGGCAGCAGCCGGGCCAGCGGGATTCCGGAGCGTCTCCCAGTGGAACTGTAGAAATGACGAGGAAACACTACCACCGTCTGGCAGCAGGCCGCTGATCCCAGACACACCGGGCTGAGCTCAGCCATGGCTGCCCACGGAGAGAACGCCCAGCCCCGCGCTCCCCCCGCAGCGTGCCGGCCGCCGGCAGGCACGGCAGCACCGCAGGGCAGGGCAGGGCAGGGCAGGGCAGGGCAGGGCAGGGCAGGGCAGGTGCGTGAGCCGGGGGGAAGCCCCGCGGCAGCGCGGCCCCTCCAGCCCCGCCGAACGGGAAGCTCCCGGGCCCGGGGAAGCGGGGCGCGGGCGGCAGCGCGCGTGCGCCGCCAGGAGGCGGCCGGGCCCGGCCCCCGCGGCGGCGCTGACGGACGGGGCGAGTCCGCCCCTCCCCGGCCCGGCCTCCCTCTCGCTCGCCGTCCCCGGGGAACGGATGGATGGGTGCAAGACTAGGTAGGTAGGTAGGTAGGTAGGTGGGTGGGTGGGTGTCCTTCCTCAGCGGGGAGGGGTGCGCCCCCGCCCGGGCCGAGCTAGCGGAGGAGCCGGGCCGGGCGGAAGGGCAGGCTGGAGTCCCCGCTGCAGGCTGGAGTCCCCGCTGCAGGCTGCTGTCCCCGCTGCAGGCTGCTGTCCCCGCTGCAGGCTGGAGTCCCCGCTGCAGGCTGGAGTCCCCGCTGCAGGCTGCTGTCCCCGCTGCAGGCTGGTGTCTCCGCTGCAGGCTGGAGTCCCCGCTGCAGGCTGGTGTCCCCGCTGCAGGCTGGAGTCCCCGCTGCAGGCTGGAGTCCCCGCTGCAGGCTGCTGTCCCCGCTGCAGGCTGGAGTCCCCGCTGCAGGCTGGTGTCCCCGCTGCAGGCTGCTGTCCCCGCTGCAGGCTGGAGTCCCCGCTGCAGGCTGCTGTCCCCGCTGCAGGCTGGGTGCTCGGCCGTCGCGGCCGGGCCTCCAGCCCCAGGGGTACCTCGGGGGAGGTGCGGAGGCCCCTCGATCCCCTTTCTGCAAGGCCCAGGTTGTGTCACACAGGGGGCCGTGGCGCCTCCCGCACTGACGCCTTCCCATAGCCCCTGCCATTCTCCATCGCCCTCGGGGGCTCGGCTTGCCCGGCTTTAGTCGCGGAATTTTTGGAAGAGGTCATCATAATGATGCGAGGCTCTTCTCGGTGGTGCCAAGCAGTAGGACAGGAGGCCTCGGGCAGAACCCGATGCCCAGGAAGTTTCACCTGACCACGAGAAAGAGCTTTTTTTACTGTGCAGTGACAGCACTGGAACAGATTGTCCAGGGAGAGTGTGGAGTCTCCCTCAGTGGAGATACTCAGGAGCTGGATACTCCTGTGCAAGGTGTCCTAGGATAACCCTGCTTGAGCAAGGAGGTTGGACCACATTGCCCTAACACCAAGGTTGTGGGTTTGATCCCCGTTATTGGCCATTCGCTTGAGTGTTGCACTCATTGTCCTTGTGGCTCCCTTCCAACTCAGAAGATTCTCTGATTCTGTGACCCACTGCGGTCCTTTCCAACTTCACCCATGCTGTGATTCTGTGATGTCCATGATGAGCCACTATCAAAAGTGGCTCCTTTTGCAGAGCTTTTTTTTTTTTTATTCATGAACTTTATTCTTGCACAGTAATAATTCAAATAAAAAACGTTTACATAAACCCAGGCAAACATTTTTTCACATTCTGGCTGGCACTTTGTGGGTCCCACACTCCAAGACCCTATTAATGCAGATAATTATCTAAAATTATGCTTAAGGAACCAAACTGTTTCTTGGCACTCCAGAATCACTGAAACATGAAAATCCTTCACCAGGAGATAAATTGTAGTAGATTATTATATTTTAACAATCATGCTTATTTTGCTTATTTCTCTTTAGAATGCTTTTAATGGAAAGAAAATTATTCCTATGTTGTGGGTTTTTTATTTCATGAGTAGCAATGGCATTGCACGTGGAAGTGTCTCATACTTTGTAAGCAAACAGTTGTGCAGTAAGTCTTTCCAAATGGTCCTAGTATAATTATTTTTACAGGTACTTGGTAGTGTTTTTGGGGTTTTTTTGAGCAGTTTAAGCATTTTTTCTGTGGAATGTTGCAGTGAGCAGTACCCACACTCATCTGTCACCTTTTGTTCCTCTCTGTACTGCCACATCTGTTTTTGTCTGGTACACTGAACTTGACTGGGGATTGATCTGTCTGAAAAAGTCCTCTCTAAATAGAAGGGTGTTTTTCCATCTGCATGAGCTCTCTGGTGAAGTTCTTGTTAAAATGTCTGCAGTGAGCAGTTAGGAGGATGCAGAGCAGGGACTTGGAAGGGGGAAGAAACAGCTGGCTGGTCTCTGTGGTGGCATAAGCTGCTCTCTCAAATGTGAAACTCAGCCTTAGTTCTAGAGGTTGTGTATGTCACACACACACCCCCTTTGCTTTTTCTCATTTCCCTGAAACTGTGTATTCCAAACAAAGGAATGCATGCTTACAGATGTGCCTAATTACCTTTCTGCTCAGTTCTGTCCTTGCTCTACTTGAGCTGGAAAAATATATATATTATATATATATATATGTATGTGTGTGTGTGAATGTATATTATGGGAAACGTGACATTTGGATTGAAACAATGAGATTTTACCTAAAGTATTTCTATATGGCAGAAGTATAGAATTATGGCTTCTTTTGTCGAGGTAGGAAATGCATTTCCAGGTGTAATTGAGATGCTGGTTGCAGCAACTGTGCACTGCTGCACCGCTCACACTTCCCTGTTTATTCACTGGCCTTGTGTAACCTGAGCAGCTGCAGTAATTGCTGGTGGTTTTGCACACTGGTATAACAGCAGTCAGTTGTGGCTTGAGAGAGGGCATGTTGAAATGGCTGTTCATTTTTGTTGCTTCTTTTTTCTCCTTAGGTAATTCTAGAAGCTATGGATATACTCTTCAGAATAAGAGGAGGCTTGGATCTTGCATTTCAGCTTGCAACTACTGATGGTGTGTCTATAAGACTAATTGATTTCTTAATACTGATTAAGAAACTTTTATTAAGAAACTATTTATTATATTTATTTTCTTGGCATTTTACCAGGTGTTAAGTGCTTCTTCACAAGCTTGTAAACATTATTCTTTACCTCCATAAATTTTCTGACACTCTTTTTCCATCCTATGTTTTTTGTTTTAATTGGAAATAAACTTTACATGGACATTTCTAACTAACTTTATTTGCATATACTTCTTACTTGTGGATATGTTATTGGGATCACTTTGCAGCTTGAAGCTGAATTTGACTCTGAAATTCTAAGCAAACAGAGAATAACTTTAAGGCAATGGATTTTGTTATAATTGGACTGTGTTATTAGTACAATTTTGAGACTTTGGTCCAATCTTTCCAGAGAAATAGAGAAGGGGAACAAGCACTCAGCTGAATTTATGGAGGATTGGCTACTGCAATTCCCTGTGATAGCAAGGGACTAGTCCATAAAGCATTAAGGGGCTGCTGTAGTCCCCCATTGTTACAGTAAAGTGACATTCTCCTCAGAAGGCCTGCTCAAGGCTCTCAGGGGCCATTGAGCTGTCATAGGGCAGGATGGGGAAGGAGGCTGTTTTTAGCTCTGCTCTTGGTCATTCTGCATTTTAAAGGGACGTGTCTCTAGCAGAAGCACTGAATTCCATCTAGTGAACCTTGATAAGGAACTTGGGCTTATTTGAGTTTGTGATGTTGAATAGATTGATCTAATCCAAAACAGCATTTTGTGAGTTGCATCCTCAGAGAAGGGTTATTTATTTGACTTTGTCTATGGTGTCGTGAAGTGTAACCATAGTGAAGCAGAGTGGTGGTTGAATTGTACAAGTGCATGGTGTTCACACCTGTGGGTAAATATGGCACACTGTTCCTTTTGAAGGGCAGTAAGCTTTTTCTTTTGGAGCAATTTTCCTTTGACTTTTCTAATAATGTAATTTTTACAGATTTCTAGTACAAAAATTATCTAATAGTGACCAAATTTAAGTTAATACATCAGAGACATGCATAGTCTTTGATAGCTTGTTAGTTCTGTATTCAAAGTAATGTTTTTTAAGCCTCACAGTAAGGAAAAAAATGTGGCTAATGTGCCAGTTACTCTATCATATCCAACAGTGTCATATCCATTATTGGTTCAGGTTGTAAGGTGTGGGTAAAACACCTTACAAGTTCTGAAAGGCAACTGTACATACCAGCAATAAAGTTTCGGGCAAACCAGACTGTGGCTTGCATGTTTATGTTGGCCAAAATTTGGTCCTCAGCTGGAATGTAGGCCCTGCTTTTCCAAAGATTTAGTTTGGTTTTGGCTTGTATTTCTGAACAGTGATATGAGGTCAGAAACGTGTGAGTGATTCAAATTGAGTATTTTCAGGATTTTTTCAAAAGCCTAAATATACATAAAAGTTTGTACATTGAAGTTTGTTTGCAGCCGTAGGCTTGGTTAAGACTTATTAGATGTGGTAAGTAGTAGAATATTCTTCTGTAAGTTTGACAGCATCTGAGAGAAACAGTACATCTTAGTTCAGGGAGCTGAGGGTGAATGTTTGAGACAGACCTGCAAAGTGAAATCTTACCTCAGTTTTGTTTACCCAGTCATTTTTCTGATCATAACAGCACTTGCATTTTTATTCCAAGTCAAAAAAATGTTATTAAATTTGTGCCCAACAGCTACAAAAAATGGTCAGGGAATTTTCTAGGCTAATTATATCCTTACTGTGTTTCAGAGGCATCAACAAAAAAGGCATTAGGATATGTTTTCAGTGATCTTGAAAACAAACTGTCCTCAGAGGTTCTTGTATTCAGAATTTGCCACAGTTCAGTGTATGTGTGGCCCAACAATGGTATGACCACAGTTCCAGAGCTGACTGATGAGTCTGCATGTAAGGAGATAAGACGATTTATACAGTAAGTATATTTAAAAACTGGGGGGGGATGGTTAACAGATTAATTTCATCTTACAGAAATTTCTCTTTCTGTTGATAATTCAGATTTGATCAAGATGATGAGACCAAACGAAAGCTTGGCAAAAAAAAGGATAAAAAGTTACAGGATATGGTACGTTCCTAACCTATAAGAAAAATTATGATTTAAACATTTTTAGTCTTGCCCTCCCTAGGCTTTTCTGTACACACTCAGGCATTTACATGACTTTAAAGAATGCTTTTAAAGTCATTGAGACTCAACATGAATGCAGAAATCAACCTATGGTAGATCAGTACATAGAAGTTTGTCTTTAACATTATCGGCTTTTTTCTAACCCAAGTATCTCATTAATGAGTTTGATACCAAATACCTGCAATCTCACTTTTGCCTTCTTGGTTCATGTGTAGTTGGAGATGTAACATTGGTGTCTTTATTCTCTGCAGCAGCCGATAATCAATGTAGACCTCATGTTGGAAATGACATCTTCATTAGCTGCTATGGCTCCAGTCATTGAAAGGGAAAAGAAAGAACACCACTACATAAATATGACATTACCAGTTGATGTTGTTGTATCTGTTTCTCCAGAAGAGCCATGGGGAAAGTAAGTGTTATCCTGAACTTGCAATTTTTCAGCTTCATTTCTACTTTTTCTTGAAACAATGAAGTAAAATTATATCATTCACCAGTTTAATGAAAAGTGTATAGTATTTTTGTGATGGAATTTTAACTGTGTGAATAATAAAAGCTCATGTAGACAGCTGTTAACTTCAGTAATCTTGAGACATGATCCTTTTGCTGTCTATAAAAAATTCAGTTTATCAATGTCTGACAGATTTGATAACTCATAACCATTGCTTAGCAAAGAATTGAGAAAGTAAGGAAAATGTTCTCAAACTTTTTGTATGTGAAGTGTATAAAAGTGAGAGTTGGGCTGTATTTGATGAGTCTTTGTAATCTCAGCCCTACATTTGGGGGTGCAGCTGGGTAGGTACAGATGGAAAACATTTGAGTCTGCCTATGTATTTTTTCCTTGCATTTTTTCCATAGGATTTCACTCTGAACGACACTAAATGGAGTGGATAAAATGCAAAAAAAAGAAAACATTTAGTCATATATTTAATTTTCATTTTGGCAAATGCTCGTACTGATGGTGTTTCTGATATGAGAGCAAGGTAGCCGCATTTGGGAAGACTGAATCACTAGGGACTCGTTTCTGTGTGCAGGCAAGCTTTGAGTAAGGCACAGTTGGGCTCTGCCTTTTCCTGTGGGAGCAGAAGCATTGAAGTAGTGCAGTCATCTGACCAGGTCAAACATGCATTTAGGTATTGTATAATGCACAGCTGTGAGAAAAAGTTATTCACAATCACTGCTCTACTTTTGAAATATTCTCCCTTGTACTTTGCAGGGTACAAAATCTCCTAGTGAAAGCAATTCATGGGCAATTAACTGACATGGAAAGATGTATCATGAAATATGTGAAAGGAACATCAATTGTGGTACCAGAACAGTTTCATTTCATGTTACCAGGAAAAAGTCACCTTGTAACAGTCTCATATCCTACGGGTATTTCAGATGATCAGTTGGAAAGTTACAGAAAGGTAAAGCTAACAAACAGGACCGGATCTTTTATTTTTAATTACTGTAATTGAAGCAGTGTTAAGGCTTTCTATTTAGTCAACGTAGAATAAATACTAGCAGATACTGCTGTATTTTAGATTCATTTTTATTATAACCAAAGCAGTATAGTGATTGTGGAAACTTGATTTATTAGAAGTTATTTTGTAGAATGTGCCAGATCCCATTTTTGTGAGGGAATAACAGAAACTTTAAAAGTACATAAAATTTGGTTAATAATTATTTTCTCTAAATTATACTTCCAGTACAGTATTCTTTGAATTTCTCCTTTTTTTTTTTATTCTTCTGTGGTAGAACATCAGTTTACTTTTGGTGTGTTACTACACTCAGCTTTTAACACATGTCCTGAAAGGGTTAGTACTGGGGGTTTTGTTTGGTTTGGTTTCTTTCTTGGGGTTTTGTGGTGTTGTGGAGTTTTTGTCTGTTTGGAGGAGGCTGCTTTTTGTAGCTCACAGTTCACCAGGCTTAGCTAGTTTTTGGCTTGTTTTTGCCTTTGGGTTGGTACATCTAGAAAAAAGAATATGGATGACATTGAAGAATGTTGAGATGTGGCAGTCCTTTCAAATTGAGACTGGTATCAGTCTAGGTCACACAATTTCAGGTACTGAGAGCAGGGAAAGAATATTCTGCAGCTTAGAGGTGGAGAAGCTGAGGGGACTTTTTCTGTGTGATGCATTACTGGGTAGATAAAACCCAGTCTAGCCTTGTGTTTGCAGAGGCCTCAGGCACTGGTGGCACTGCCTGTGTTTCCTGCTCTGTGTCTGCAGTTCACTCTAACCCACTGATAGGAAGTGTTACTGCAGCTCCTGTAGCTGGGTTCAGTGCTGGGTCATCTGCCTAAAATGTATTACCTGTGCTCTACACATTATCCTACATGATCTCATCATGCCTTTCACTCTTAAGCTCTGTGAAATAAGACAATTTATCTCTTTAAATGTGACTGCTGTGTGGCAAACAGAGCTTAAGAGATTTTAAATAGACTGAATCTGCTTGAACCATAAGCCAGATATCTTTACTTTGTCTCAGTATGTGTTATTTGTATGCTCCAATATCAGTTAAGATTATAATTTGGTGTGTGTATCTACATTACTGTGTAGATAAAACTGTAATCCTTTTCTGTTATGGTGTAGATTGTCATGCTTTCATAACAAACCTGTTACTCATGGTATTTTCAGTGGGGCCCCAGCAGCAGGTGTTATGTAACAGGACTGCATAAAGTACTGGGCTCTTTAGATGGGAGGTAAGCCTGCATGAGCTTCCCTGGAGAGATGAGGTCTAATAGTAAACATACCTGCTGAATGTTTGATTAAGCCTATTTTAATAATTTGCTAAACTGTGCTATTAAAATTATATTTTTATTGCTGCTTACAATGTGGTCTTTCTTTTAATCCAAAATTTGAATTGTGTTTCTTATTTTTATTTGAACTTGCATGTAGGAATTGCATGGGTTATACAATCTGCCTTGTGACAGACCATATTTCAAGAGAGCAAATGCTTATCATTTTCCAGATGAACCATATAAAGATGGATATCTCAGAAATCCACATTTACATCTTAGTTCACCTGGCATGGAGTCTGGTATGGTAAGTTTAAATTGAAACATTTTGCAGAAAGTACCTTTTTATTTTGAGATTTTTTTTTTAATTTGAAATAATTAATTTAGATAGTCGTTGATGTGCAGATAAGAAAGTGAAATAATTAGCTTGACCTTTTAAGCAAAAGGGCTCCTCTGCACAAAATGGCATTGCTTTAATTTGTTGTATTTGTCCCAAAGAAATTGGATTTTCTTGGGAAAAAAATGTCCATGTTTTTAGCATGTATTCTAAAAAGTTTCTCAGAACCAGGACAAGAAACTAAAACTATGAACAGAGTTTAGGAGACAAAATGAGGTGGAGTTAATCATACGTGAATAACGACCCTTTGAATCTTCCAAAGATTTGCAGTCCCCAACTGAAGCTTTACAGTGCAAGTGCCAGGTGATATGACTTCTCTGAAAACTGATGCACGTGTGACCAGATGCCTGTGTGTTCTCCCCTCCTGTGCAGGTTTATTTAGTACAAGGTGTATACAGTTACCACCACTATATGCAGGACCGCATCGATGACAGTGGCTGGGGCTGTGCCTATCGGTCTTTGCAGACAATCTGCTCTTGGTTCAAGCACCAAGGCTACGTGGATAGACCTATACCAACACACAAGGAAATTCAACAGGTACAGAACATTTAAGGAGTATATTTTATGCATATTTGTCTAGAAAGGTTTGTGTAGGTTATTTTTTAAATATCAAATTAGTACATTTTAGAAGATATTTTTTGTCCCTTAAATTGGACTAGTGTTTCTAAATTGTTTGTGTTGGGTGACACTATCTGTACAAATAAGATACATTAAAATAATATTTAAAATGTTTCCTTGGATTAATGTTCTATTAGGAGCTGTGATATGACATTTTCAATGTTTTTGTCAAATGAAAAGAACAAAGAACCCAATGTGTCATGCTAAAATCAGTTTTAAAACTGGCTGTCATATTCAGTGACAGCTGTATTAGTTCCCAGATGCTACACAGGAATTTACTGACAACTTTTGCAACTTTCCCTTTGACAGTAGTGCACTTTTCCTGATTTTTGAACTCTCTTTCACCTCTTTCTCTATTTCAAATTTAAATGCATACCTGAATATGTTCATTTTTGTTAACAGCATTGAATTAAAACTGTAGGCTTGTAGCTAATACCCATACTTGGGTATGCCTGTCAAGGAATACTGCAGTTACCTTCTGTCTTCTAAATATAATTATTCATGTTACAGTTTTTTACTGAACATTTTTAGTAAAGTTTAATTCGTTCAATGAAAAAACAATTATTATATGTAGCAGGGATGTGAACACTAAAGGGAAAACCACATTTCCTGAACATTTCTCAATCCACACCTGAATGCTATTGAAATCTGTGCATTCCTGTAGCATATTTAAGCATCTAAATGAGGGCAGTAGCCCCTAGAAAACCTTTGGGCTTTGTGTCCTGAGCAGAAAAGGTCCCTCACCAGTGCTGAATGTGACATATAAGCCTCAGAATGAGGAAGAGGTTAAAGTAAACCATAACCTTTGACATGGATCAGTAGCCTCTTCCTCAGAGCACTATTTTATGGATCCTTTCCTGAGTGCTTTGAATAGAAATCCAAGCTTTTCAGTCTGTGAAGTGGCTTCTGCAGTGTACAAATGATGCACTCTATTATTAAAGAGCTCAGTGGTCCCCCTCCCAGCCTGTAGACCTGGGATTTAGTCTCTGCTCATGGACACATTTCTACATTACTGCTCAAAGGGACATTTCCAAAACAGAGCCGCAGTGAACGAATTCAACATTCATTGATCTGCTTTTAAACAGCTAGGTTCAAAACACATGCCTATATATATAAAGTAACTTTGTTCACACAAAATGGTGAACAAAGCATTCCCTACTATATGTTGTTGATATTTGGGTTTCTTCCTCATTTTGATTTTGGGAAGGCACTGGTAGATGCTGGAGACAAGCCTGCAGCATTTGTTGGGTCCCGGCAATGGATTGGTTCGATTGAGGTACAGCTTGTTTTGAATCAGCTTTTCGGAATAACATCCAAAATATTATTTGTCAGGTAAGAATCACTGCCTGTTTAGTAGCTTGGTAATTGCTAAAAAGGCTGAATGCCTTAAAATGCAAATCATGATCACAGTACATGGGAGAAGAGATATAATTAAAAAAGAGGTATAATTAACCCATTATTCCTAACTTTAGTTGTGCTGAGTGCTTACAGGTGAAGGTGGTGTTAAATTTCTTGGAAGCATGGGGTTCCAGTTTCCATTTGCTACAAATTGCTTAATAATATGTAAATTGCCCAGTTTTATAAAGCTATGGTCAAATGCTTCCAGAAGAAATGTAGCTCCTATTGGGTTTGCTTAATCTATAAATTGCTTCATGATATGCAAACTGATACGGAATTCAGCCTATTCCTTTGCACCACAATTTTTGATGCAGGCACACAGTCTGATATCCAGAGAGAACTGAATGTACACTGACATACAGATTATTACTGCAGCCACAGACCTAACTTGTGAGTTTAGGATTAAGGAAAATTGTTGAAAAGTCTGGAAAATAATGTTCCCCTTTTTGCATTTGTGTGACAAATAAAGCAAGGAATTTGTTTCCATTCTGACAATTTGATGCTCTCATACACAATGAAGGACCCTACGAAGATATTTGGGACAAAAAGAATAGTCTTTAGCATTTATCAGAAGAAAAACTACCATATTTTTTATCATTTAGGAAGCACTAAGCAGACTAATAAAACCCTGAACATTTAATAAATACAATTGTGAAATTAAGAACATACACTAACAGTATGTATGAAAATACAAACCAAAATACTTTTCATGTGTTATGTTTATTTAGAGTAAATTCACACTGCAGATATTCTAAAAGAGCATAATGATGAGGATTCTTAATGGTAGGAAAATAGTTCAGGTCTTCAATATTTTAATCTTTTTTTTTGTTCCAGAGCTTGTACTTGCAGATGATCCACCTATTATTTATAGCAGCTATGACAGGCCCTGCCAGTAGGAAGATTTTTATTCCTGCATATGAGAATACAGAATACACTCCTTTCTGAACTGGGTAGAATTGCTCATAGTGCTGCTACAAGGGAGCACCAGTTTTTCTCAGTGTTACGAGAAACCATCACTACCATGCCGGGAAGAAGAAACAATCATGCAGCTTTCTCAGCTGGTTGCTGGTAGTGGATAGCATTTTTGTCTTGGGCTTATTTCCAGCTAGCACCTCTAATTCTTTATGGAAATAAGACTTCACAGCTGCACCAGCAACACCAGTACCGGACCCATTGTAATAAATGCACCATTTCCCAGTTTTGTATTCTGTCTGCATTTAATCCATTCTCTCTAATTGGGAATTAGGCACACAGACTTTCACTGGGTTTTACAAAGATTAGCCACTATTAAAGAAATAGAAAGACAAGATACTAAAAATGTCTGTATTAGTTTCCTTGCCTAGCAAATAGACGTTGTGTTAGAAAATGTTTTTCAGATTTTCTCAGGAAGTTTGCACAGGAATAATCCAAGTGACTTTCTAATCAGTTATCTATGCAGTGATCAAGTATCATGGATAATTAGGAGAAGTAAGCCTAGTGAGAATGACAAATCTCTTGTTGTTTTTCTTACCTAGCCAGGGTTCTGAACTAGCATTGCAGGGAAGAGAGCTTGCTAATCATTTCAAGACTGAGGGAACTCCGATTATGATTGGTAAGTGCTTGAATATTGAAGAATGCTAATAAAAGTGTATGGCCTCCCTGTGCTGAATTTCATTTCAATTACAACCCATTCAATTTACTGTACAAGAATTAATCAAAACTGTAGATTAATTAAAAATTATGGTTTTCCCAAGGTAGCCTCAAAAATGATACAGTTTAGTCTGGTTGATATCTTTTTATTTCGTATTTCTTTCAAGCTCAGTATTAAACATAGTAACAAAAGTCAGTCTAAAGGGTGTTTTATAAATTCCTATTAAGTTGGAACTTGAGCTGACTTCCATTCTCTACAGGAGCAGAAGTTCATAGAGTTCCCCAAAACTTCCCCTCAGAGAAGAATACTGTTTATCTGGCTTGGAAGAGAAGGGTATTATCCAAATTTGCTTTAAGACCAGTTTTAATAATCTGAAATATTGGTATGATAAGAAGTGCCATTTGTAAAAATACTGTGACATTAATTGAATTATTTTTTCCATGCTGTGTTTTAGGAAATTAGTAATATTGATATTATTATTTTCAACTTTAAAAACGTTAATTAAAGCAATTTTCAGTCTGTATTTGTCATTCCATAATGCAGTGTAACTTTCTCAAAACAGAGGTCCATTCTTCTCGCCAGAAGTCCAGACTTTAGTATGGTGATGGTTTAGATTAGATATTAGGAAGAAATGTTTCCCTTTGAGACACCAGAACAGCTGCCCAGAGAAGCTGTGGATGCCCCAAGACCAGTAGGATGGCCCAAGGCTCAAGGCCAGGTTCAATGGAGCTTTGAGCACCTGGTCTAGTGGGAGGTGACCTAGGGGGATTGGAACTAGGTGATACTTCAAGTCCCTTACATGCCAAACCATGCTGTGATTCTATTAAATATTCTTGGCCTTTTGGCAGCTTTTTTTGTCTGAATTTCAAGAATGTAGAATCCTATATTGAAAAATCTTTCAGTCTGTAACTTACCCTTCCCTGTAATGCTCTCTTGTAGGTTGGTTTAATTTTTGTTGTCATTGGAGGGCTGGAGGTGGGCTTTTTGAGGGTGGGGGTTGGGGATTGTTTTTGCTTGTATTCTTCCAGGGATTTTGCAATCCCTATGTGCTGTGTGGAGTTATTACTACAATATCACGGGGAAGTAAAGTATGGCATGTTATCCGAAAGAAACATGCAAGAGTTGACCTGTGCCCATCTCATCAAAATACCCCCTTTTCCTGTTTGCAGGCTGGGGAAAAGGAAATCCGAATTTTCTATTCTGCCCCTAATATTCATCGATGTAACATAGTAGAAAACAGCAGATAGACCTCATCCAGGAATTCTGATTTCTCTTCTAATTTCAGTCCTTTTACAACCATGAAATTTTGCAGATTTCTTTCCTACAGTTAGGTTTCTTTAAAGAAAAAGTGTAAAAGGGATGTTTGAAATATTCTTGACATCATCTGGTAGAAGTGCTGAGGATTTAACCTGCCTTGCTGACTTGGAAGAAGTTTGGAAAATACATTCTCTACTTAGTTACTACAACTAAACTTTCTTAGATGTAGTAAAGATACATTGTTTAATAATGTGAAGAATCTTAAGTTAGACACTTTCAGAATCATCTTGATACAAGCTATTCCGTTAATAGAAAGTGTTGATGTACTTTTATTTAACCCTTGCACATTAAATCAATCCCAATGAAAAAAAAAATCAGCAATCTGTGTTTCTCCTATTTTAGGTGGAGGTGTTTTGGCTCACACGATATTAGGAGTGGCTTGGAATGAGACTACAGGGCACATTAAATACTTGATTCTAGACCCACATTACACTGGAGCAGAAGACCTGCATGTTATTTTGGAAAAGGTGAGGCTTAATGCACATAGACACTCACACATTTCTGTATATACATGTATTTTGGCATTAACCAAATCATGTCCAGCCAAATACGATGTGGCCATTTTATGGCTTCTCCATTCCTTATGGAAGAAGCACTGACCCCAGTTCACCTGCATACTACACTATGCTAAGTATTGTCAGTTTCTGCAACTTCGTGTCTTTGGAGATATATCAGATGAGAAACTACATCAAGCTATTATACTATAAAGCAGTGTTCTTTATTTTATATGAATTCACCCATCTCCCCTTTTACTCAGGAGTATATACGATAAATGTGTTTTGTATTTTGAATAAAACAGAAAATTCTGTCCAGGCTGTAAGATGCTCTAAATGAAACAGAGAAGATAACTTACTTTAAATGTTAAAAGTTACTTTAAAAATCCAGCACTAACCACTCTCATATCAGGCCTTTAACAATGATCAGAGGGTAGGTACTGAATTGTTTTGAAAATGTGGAAAAACTACAAAGTGCTCAGGGGTATGTAATGTCATTTCACCATTTAAAACCAATGAAAGGGATGACACAGCACACTACAAACCAGCAAATACAGTGTCAGAAATGTAAATTCTTAAAGCAGCTGAATCATCCTGTAATGCTACGTAATCAATGTCTTTTCTGTTTTTATATTAAGTTGCAAATAGTAGCTTTTATTTCTAATGTTTGATACCCTTGTGTAGGCCTAACAAAAAAAACCAAATAAACAAAAAAATAAACCAACAAATAAAGCCAAACAAAAACCCACAAAAAAAAAACAACAAACAAAAAAAAAAGGAGCTGTTTTAGAAACATTTTACTGGCCTATAATGATCAAAGCTTGAAATGAACACAGGAAGAAACAATTTCCAAAGAATCTGTAGGATCAAAGGCTGTTACAGCTACTAGCTGTTAGAATGGTTCCGTGGTCCAGGAGGATAAAACAAATGCAGAACCCACTTTCCTCATCAAAAGTGTCTAGGGAGGAACTAAGGGAAACTGTGAGAAGGATGGCATTTCAGAATAACATTAGCCTCTCAGGAGCAGCAGAAGGTAGTGGGGAGGTGGGGATGGGGACAAGATCATACTTTCTAAGAATTAAGCTGGGGAGGGAGGAAGGGGGAGAGAGTCTTTTTGTAATGTGTTTTCCATTAATGTGTTTCCAGGCATGTAGAGAACTTTCTGAAAATTGTCTTTGCCTTCTGTAGACATTTGAAAATAACTCATACAGCTTAGATTAGTATGATTAGTAAAATAAGAATGGACTCAATAGTAGTAGATGGGAAAAACAGAATTCAAAGTAGATTTAAAAGCTTGCTTTTCCTTGCACAGGGCTGGTGTGGATGGAAGGGCCCGGAGTTTTGGAACAAGGACGCCTATTATAATCTGTGCCTACCTCAACGACCAAAGGCTATTTAAATTCACTCTTCCGCTGAAAGCGCTGAGACAGAACAGTAGCTGATCTAGATAAAACTGTCCTGTTATTTATCAAAATATGCTTTAAATCAATCAATACCCAGTTGAAATAGAAATTTTGGCTGAATTACTTAAATTAAGAAACTATTTTTTTTAAATGAAACCTCTAGAAATAAGTTACCTGCTTTGAACTGTATTCCTTACAAATGCATTTATTAGGCAACAAATACTCTGTACTTTCCCATAGCACAATTTTAGGTTTATATAGTATTTCCTCTTCTGCTAGAATCTTTTTAGATTAAATGTCCAATCTGTTTGTTTTATGGAATTTTGTGATGAAAAAAAGATAAACTGTCCTCTGTGTTTCAAGTTCCACTTAGCCAGCTGTCTCGTCCATTATGAATCTTTTCAAAGGCCTTGTTTGTTGCTGGTATTCTTGATGACACACTTCAGGAGTGGGAAAGGAATGGCTATATTTACTGAATTTTATTAATTTTGCTGTCATATTTACACAGAAAAAGCAAAAGAATTAATTTTCCTATGCTTATTTATTTATAGCTGAATGAATACAAGTATTCCAGGGGGGGAAAAATCCTCACAAAATTCTTCTGTAAGAAGTAACAATAAACAAGCTTTCCTCCTTCTCAGAAGGAGACAATGTCCCAGCACACACATCTGACTGCTCAGTGTATCATCCAGTCATGGTTCTTCAGACTTCAGATTCCCCTTATTTCATGTTGGGATTACAAGCTGTGTCTTCTGGCAACTAGGAGACAAGATCTGTCAAAGAAACTAAGTCTGTAGCTACTTGATCAGTAAGAGTACCCACGATTTTCATTTTTTCTGTGTTGAAGTAGCCTCATAAGTGGCATTCCACATGTACTGTCCATTTCAACAGAGACCCTAACCATAAGTACCTATGCAAGTTCATCCTTACTAGGAGGCTTCTAAATCTAACTGCTCTAACACACATTTGTTTTACTTAGATGCTAAAAATATTTTTTTGAATATTCTGAATTGTATTAAACCAACACTATTACACACCATCTGATCTTCTTCTCTTCCTGTTTACGGATCTGCTGGTTCCACTTTCTTGTTTCTGTGCAGTTGGATCCTCTCTCTGCAAGCCATGTCTGTCACTTAGCAAGTATCCAGACTGTCCTTTCAGTTTCATTGTCTGAGTGTGCTGAATTGTCCTGAGGAACTTGGCACATTCCAGAAAGCCATAATCCAGTGCAAGGTCGGCTGCTGTCTGTCCACTGTTGTTACATAAGCTGAAATACAGAATTAACAATAACCGATTAAACTGGAATAATGAGCAAGCACTGATTAAGTGGTAATTTAGGCAGGTGTTTAAAAATAAGTACTGAGAGTCAATATCAAGAAGGTTTGTCAAGGATAGCATAGGGCTTATACAGGGGGTTGGTATTAAATACAAAAAGGAATAATTATTTTAAAATAAATTTGTCATCAGACTATTAGTGGCTTTAGTATATCAGAAAGGCAAGAAGAGGGTGAGATTATGATTAGGAATATTCTCTCAGCAGTTATCACAGAGGTATATAGCTAAACAACAGTATGTGAGCATGTGGTTGGTGCTCCTTTGGTGTTTATGTCAATTTTTAATACTTCTATAGCTATAGTCATGCTATATTTACAGCCTCAGCATGTGTGTTCTGAGCAAGTTAAATGTACTCTGTGAAATGCACATCCTTTGATGCTCTTACTGAAGTTATTAAACACTGCTCAACTTACTCAATTTTAGCATCACCAGCAACAAGGAGAGCAAGACATTCCAAACTCCCAACTTTTGCTGCTTTATGTATCGGGGCTTCTCCAAGGCAATCCTAAAAACACAATTTATATATAACAGTCATTTGCAAGAAGAGGAGTAGGATAAAGCTGTCTTGTTCTCCAAAATGACTGTTTATGTACACCAGTCTGTTGTGAGCTCAGAGAGAGATTAAAGGAATATAGCTAGTAAAGTGTACTTGGTAAGGACCATTAAATGTCTAACGTATTCATCACCACAAAGCAGAAGTGCTGTCTCCTGCAGTAGCTAGTAAAGTGTACTTGGTAAGGACCATTAAATGTCTGATGTATTCATCACCACAAAGCAGAAGTGCTGTCTCCTGCAGTACTCATTGTTTAACCTTTGCCTTCTAAAAGATAACTTACAAAGAACACTCTCTGCACGGATTAACAGCATCCTTGGCACCACATAGGGATTGCTGTGACCGATAGCTTGCTACCAGCTCAGAGGTATAAGGAATTAAACTAAGCAACTCGAGTAAGAATCCTTACAATTACTTGAAGTAGGGGACAAACTTTTGGAGGAAAAATAAATACTCAGTTGTGTAACAGATTTAAGTTGTTTGGACATCTGCATGGAGCACTCTTAAGTGTGAAAATTAAATTATACATTGCAAGTGATGTTGCTAATGCAATATAGACAGGATTTCTGGTTCATGCTAGAAGATACTGTAGAATAAGCAACCCTAGATATCTCATGCAATACAACTGAGTATTAAAAAACCCTCTCTTAGATACAAAGTGTGTCAATAATAGTAAGTGGATTTACTGGCATGCCAGATTAGAAGTGGAAGGAATAAAATGTATGTGGTTTTTACCTGTTGGTTCAAATTTGCTCCTGTCTGCAGTTGCCAAAGTAGGAAAAAAGCTTCACCACCACGAGCAGCCAAGTGAGCTGGAGACTGACCAGAGGCATCTGAAGGTGCGTTCACACCGCTTCCCGTCTCAAACAGGTTGCTGAAACTATCGGACTGAAACGAGATTCAAAAGAAAAAAAGAAATGTTACTGCCAGCGTAAGACACGGCAGGTCTCAGAATACTGCATCACAGCAAAAAACATTCCCCTTGCAAATCATTGGACCTTCATGCTCCTTGAAGTTGCCTTTAAAATATTTTCTTTTTTAAAGAGCAGTGCAAGAAAGACTGGTTTGGCTTTTAATCTCGTAACCAGAAATACCGATCGACAGTGGCGGTGCCCCACCATGAACCCCGCAGCTCAAGGCAAACACCACCTCATTCCCTCCCGCAGCTGGGCTCTCGGTAAGACAGAACCACAGACAGACCCTCCCAAACCTCACCTCTGAACTGCAGTCCAGCATCAGCATCGCTTCCCCTCGCTGGGCGCGGGGCTGTCGGGGCTGTCGGGGCTGGGGGACCGAGGCGCGGCTCGGTCCGAGCCCGCCTCCCTGGCCGGCGGCGAGCGCCGCGCCCGCAGCCCCGCCCCGCCCCGCCGGCCGCACGTAGGCAGCGGCAGCCGCCGCCCAGGGCCCGCCCCGGCGGCACCGCGGGGCCGCGGCCGGGCCGGCCATGTGGCGCGGCGCCGCCCGGCACGTCCCGCACACACTCGCCAGCCGCGGCAGCGCCCTCCGGAGCCCCGGGCAGCCCGGCACCGGCCGCTGCACCGGCCGGGAGCGGGCGCCGCTGGAGGCCTCCGCCAGCCGGGAGCCACCGAGCCCTGAGCGCGGCCTGGCGTTCGCTCGCTCGGTTGTGCTGCTGCCAGGCGCAGCCGCCACAGTGGTTCTGCCAGCGGACCTTAAGGCTGGTTTGGGAGGGCTAGACCAAGGCAGACTCGGATCTAGAAAAGAAAACAATAATTAATTTAGATTTTTTTTCCCTAAAAAAAAGCTTAAGTCAATAAAAAGAAATCCGTACCATCATCCTGCCCAGGCTCTGCCACTAGGCCAGGGAGACTGGCCAGACGAGCCACGCTGTGAAACCCAGCTCTCGCCTTCAGCAAGTTCATCAGCAGCCAGAGGACTAGAACTGGCAGTGGTGGATCTGGGCACAACCTCTGTTACATCTTTGCTCAAAACACATTTGCAAAGACAAAGCTTTGATTATCACTTAGATGAGCTTGAAGTATGCTAGAGAGGGTGAGTGTCCAAGGTGCACAATTCTGTTCTGTTAGCATTATGGCATTTCCTTCTGTGTGAAATGCCTACATGTTTGTTATGGAAGTTCTCATAATCACTACCATCATTCAAAAAATGGAAAGTCACGTATTTAAAAGAAAATAACAATGGCATGGTTTTAATAAACAGAGACAGGGATAAAGAAGCCTAACAGTGTTCCTTTAGGGCATACATAGTTCTGAAATTAATTCACAAACATGATGAAATAACCTTCTGCTTCTTTGGGAAAGCTAATAGAAATTATTTTAGTGACATATGAGCGTACACAGTACAATTTTTAAAGTTGAAGAAATCCAGGTAGATAGGCTGTGATGAATTCAGCAGAATTGTTTCACTAAGTGACAGTTTTTTATATGGAAAGAAGTATGCTTGTGTAATTACAAAATGTTGTATTGGGTTTTTCCCTGAACAGCTAGCCAAGCTCATTCGTTTACAAATAAATAAAATTCCTACACTTCTAACTATGCTTTGTTAGGGATGAAATACCTTTATGCAATTTTAATGCCTCTTTAGAAAACACACATATTCAGAATTAGCTTAAGACTGAATAGTTTTGGATTGCCCAAGAGGTTGTGTTTTGGTGTTTTTGTTTTAAAGATCTTTCCTCCCTACATTACCTCAGCAATTCAGAGGTTTAGAGCTGCACCCGAGGAATCTCATCTTTCCAGCCTAGCCACCTACATCTGCATCCGGCCAGCCAAAACTCTCTTCAAATTCCTGCTATTAATTAGTTCTCGAGCTTCAGGTCACATTTTGCACACCTCATTAGTGCCTGCAGAACTTCTGCTTTTGAATAACCGGCACTTGTACTGGTATAAACACAGAAGCTACAATTCTCATCTGTTTTGTATGGGGCAGCCCCAAGTGCCAGTTTAGGACAGGGCTTCCTGGCTACAGCTGTTCTGGAACATAACTCAGCAAAAATTCCTCTGGGCTTTCTGTCTCAGATCACGCATCTTGCACACGAGTATCAACAAAATTAAATTGGGAAGATGGTTCTGATAAATGTGTAAGCGGTCAGATAAACCAAGGTGTGCGGGTGAATCTCACACCCTTCTGCATCAAAAGCAGCCATGCAGTTAGTTGTCTTTGCTGCTTTCACAGACTGTTCTTCACCCTGCCTGTTAAATCAAGTAATTAATTGATGCTTAAGGTATTTTCCTGTAAACTTCTTTGGTTATATCATCTGCACAAAATGAATCAGGATTAATTTTAGGAGTTTCCTAGTACTTAAAGTCACTTGGGACTGCTGGAAAACATCACGTTGAGCGCGCGGTTTTAACCACACAAATCTGCAAATCTTTGATTGTTGCCTCTGCCCCTGTTGCTATAGAAACAGATCACACTGCCAAAAATGGAAGGATGATAATCATCTGGAAAAAAAGAAAAAGCTGGGAGCACAGCTAAAGATTATTCTGAAAGCACTCTCACACATTTTCACATTAGTCGCTTTTTGTAAGAGAGACAGCCAGAAGCAATTAACAGAAGTGGAAGCAATGCTTTACGCTTTAGGAGAAACCTCGAACAGCATTTTCCCTCAGTTATCCTTTTAAGTTTTGGGTTTTTTTTAATATGGGCAAAACAAACTACATTAAAACAAACAGTTTCTGCTCACTGGAAGCGGTATGAAGTCCCGCCTGCTAGAGTGAAGTGTCATGGCCTGGTGCCTTTTTCTCTGAATTGCATTCAGAGTTTCTGCTCCTGTTGCCTACAGCGCTCTGCAGATCATTCTGGGCCTCTGCTCTTCATTTGGGACAGAGGCGGCGGTAGCGGGAAGATCCGCTGGGCGCCCGGCCCACACCCGCCCCGTCGCTGACTGACAGATCGCACCGGACAGCGGCCGGAGGTGGCGCAAAGCCCAAACAGGAGCGCCGTCGTCACATTCCCAGCGCTCCTCCTGCCTTGCCGAAGGCCAGCAGGAGGACTAGGAGGAGGCCCAGCTATGGAGCGGCGCCGGGTGCCGGCACAGGCCGGGCAGGGCTGCGGCAGGCCCCGGCACAGCAGCAAGGCCCGATCCAGGGCCGGCCGCGACAGGAGCTCGGCACCAGCGAGGGCCGCGGCCGCGCTCCCTTGTGGCCGTCCCCGGGCGGGCCGGGCCGGGGCCTGCGCATCGCGGCAGGCTGGGCCCGAGCCGCCTTCGGGCGCGGGGCTGCCGGCGGAGCTCGGCCGGCGGTGCTGGATGGCGCCGCGCTGCGAGCGGCTGCCGCAGGAGCCGGCCCTGCCAGGTACCGCTCCCGCCCGGCCCGGCCGCCGCGGGCTCAAGCTCCCCCACGGCGGACTGCACGCACACAAGGGTCAGGCTGTATCCACCGAGCGTGTCCTTCCAGCTGTCTTCACTCAGCTTTTCGGTTTTATAACAGAGCCTTCTCTCTCATCTTAGTCTTTTGAAGAACGTATTAAAAGGGCACCCGGCCAGCTTCAGACCTCTGCTGTATTTAAGCAGGTCTCACTTGTTAGGGGACAAACCCAAACGTGTGTCTGTTCTTAAGCAGAGAACCACTCCCACGGTGCACTGTTGGCAAAATCGGGGGAGTCGCTGGTGAGGAGAGAGGCGGGCGGAGATCCTCCAGCACCTTTTCTGGATGGACAACGATACTATGAACAGGTGCTTTCCCTCTTTTAAGTAAATATTATAAAGCAGACAATTTTCAACACCTTTTCAGTGAAAAAGAGACACCATAAAAAAACCCTAAAAGAGGTGCATTATGCCTTTTTTCATTCATTAATATCCCCAGGTGTTCCCCATAAATAAGCTACAATTTCCCCAAGCATCTAGTGAGGTATTCCAGTTCCCTCACAGGTGTCCTAAAGCCCAGATAAGTAAGCAGTAGCCTATCCTTATAGCTAACTTCCAGGCCAGGTTGGGTTTTTGGACAGCTGACTGCCCAAATACAACACACTTTGTTTTCAGTTCCAGTGAGAGTGAGCCCTGACCAAGACACAGCTTTTGATCTTCGTTCCCCACCTGGGAACTGGAACTTGTTGAAATGTATTACCTTCAAAATCTGTGTCCCTGCTCACTTCAGCTAAAATCGGTCATCCAAGTATTTGAAAGTAAATCCTCAGTGTGAAAAATGCATATTTTACGATTGGCTTTTCGCAAATATTAAATTGAATACTATATGTGTATGTTATATTGATTAGAAGTGCTGTATTAACATTTTAATAGTATGGTAAATGTAGATTTGTAGTTAAAATAGAACCTATGTATGTGGGGTTTTTTTTTTTTACTAGCTCAAGCAAGAGATGAGATAATGAAGAAACTCTTCACACAGAGATGACAATGATGGGGGCCCATAAAGAATTACTGCCTCCTTATTGGAAAAGACAAACATTCTTCCACCTTCTCTCCATCTTTATGGAACCACCAGGATTAAGGGGAAGAAGTTGACAAAAACCAGAAAAGTTCTTAATTTGCAAGGAATTTATGCATCATGTATGAGATGTATGAATATGCAACAGGCTACTGCTTTTAAAGGTTATTCCTTTGTTCACAAGGCATGCTTATTGGGCTTAAGTGCCTGAGAGCATCCGGACGTCCGTAATTCTTTGCTTTTTATTGTCTTGTAATTGTCCTAACTCTAAATTTTCATTACTCTAATTGTATTACTATTTTTATAACTATTTTATTATTATTAAACTTTTAAAATTTTAAAAACCAAGTGATTGGCGTTTATAACACTCAGGGAACAGAGTAAGACTGGCTGGCAGGTGAACTTAAACCTCAGCTTCCTGGGAAATTAGAACTTAGTTCAGGAAGATAGAAAAGAATGTAGAAACACGGAGTCAGGTATTTCTGATGTGACATGTACGGATTCAGTACTGTGTACAGTGCAGCAGTGGTACAGTGTAAATTAGTCTCACTGTTTGCAGCATAAACAGAATTAACTCACTCGGGCTTTCTGCTTTCTGGGCCCTGTCTTTAATGTTTTCTTTGATGAATTACCTGAGACTGACTCCATGGAGCGGAATGAACAGACTCCTGTCTGTTTCTTGACAAGCTGGCTTGGATGTCCATGATAGATATTGCTGTACATCCCTGAATTTATTCTTTGAGCAGGTTTTAATTTTCAGATTTTTTAATGTATATATCTCTAGTGCCTAAAAATGCACATGCTCATAGCACTGTACTTTTAGATATTGGGAAAAAAAAAACACACTTCCTAATCACAGCCCTATGTCTCCCTCACAGAGAAAGGAAATTCTCAGAAAAGGTGAGATTAAATGTGCCTCCTGTACTTCTTTTTCTGATATTCATGACAGCTAGTTGCAAAAAGAAAATGGCTTTTTTTTTTTTTTATTCCAGAGTTCTTTAAAAATACAAAGCCCCCACAGTCATAATGGGTAAGCTTCCAAGACAATTAGTAGTTTAAGATAATAGCTTGGTCAGGATTAATAGGGGACGATTGGTTGTTGTGAGGACATTTGACTGACTGTTGAACTGTTACTCAGTTCCAAGCTTTTGCAGTCTGAACTTTTTTTTTTTAATCAAAACACACAGAAAATTTGAAGTAAAAATATAGAGAAGACTATTTTAATTTCCCTATTGTTTTTACTTAGTGTTTATGTGTAAAAATATTTCAGTTTGGACACCAAGCTCAGTTAACTGTTGTACTACAATTGTTTAACTGTATTTTTAAATGTGGTTTCTTCTCAGACTTAATGCAGAACCAAGTACTCTCTGAGATTCATTCTTAGGAGTGAAAGAACCTCTGTTGTTGCAGGTGATATCTCCATAAGAAATGTGTGGCAGACATCTGGGTCCATTAAAGTCTTCAGACATCTGGTTTATTAGTCTTTGTGGAACCAACCCTTAGCAGAGATGTAAAAGCAGACTGTTGAACCCTCGAGGTGTAAGAACAGCTGACCTAAATAAAGGATGTCAGATAGACAGGGCAGTGACTCTGAACTAAAGTTTATCTCCTCAAATTAAAAAGATTTATGGCCATTTGTGGGAGGGGAGAAAGTCTGTCAGAATGGCTTTTGGTTACCCAACTTTCTTGGTTGTTAACTTATGCTGTTTTCTGCCATTTCTTGTGGTTGCAATTTTTTGTTCTTCGTTCATGAGAGAAATACACCAGGTTGAAAAATTGTAAGGCTGTATATATCAGAGACTTACTGATTGTTTTCTCTTTCCCAGGGGTTGTACAAAGAAGCATTAAAGCTATTTGAAAAAATCAAGGATACAGATTTTCAAGCAATGTATCAGCTTGGTGTAATGTATTATGATGGACTTGGCACTAAAAAAGACCCTGTGAGTAATTTAGCTGCACACTTTTTATTTTTCTTCTAATATTAGCTGATAATTACTTCTTTGTAAGCATGATTATTTAGTTTAAAATTAACAGCCTTTTCATTTAGAGTGAGTTTCATAAAGTGCAGATGTTTACAGAGCATCATTAAAGAACGAAGGCTCTGGGTTGAGGAGGTTCTCAAAAATGGTTATAATAAAATAGGAGTAAAAAATACAGTAATTTCTATTTTAAAATTAACTTTCAAGGGCTTGGTTGGACTTTATGTGGAAGCTTTATGTTAAAAAATTGCTTTAAATTTTTAACTTTTTAATAAGCATATTATGTACCTGAAAATAAAGTGAGTCAAAATGGAAATCAAACAATTATATTTGAAAGCATAAGATGTCTGGCACAAAGGTTTTTTTAAAGTATTTTCTATTCTTTTAGAACAGATGCCAGAGATGATTGTGTTTCTGCCAATGGTTGACAGTATTATTCTTAAATTAGACACATGAAAAATTATATTTGTAAGCATTTGAAGAATTCAAACTGAAGAATTATATTACAAAAAAGGAAGACAAAGGAATGTTTGGCTACAATAAGGAGAGTTAATTTGTTGGTGGAGATGATCTTAAAAAGTGGCATTAGGAAAGAACACAAGCATTAGGAACAAAAGGGTCGATTGTAAGACAGAAGGCCAAAGAAAAATGAACCAAAGAGTATATTAACAAATGGGACTCCTTTCTGGTTCTTACAGCATTGTCAACAGAATTTAAAACATTCTGATTGGGGTTTAGAGGTGGTTTATTTTTTCTGTATGTCTGCATAATTACCACATTTGTTTACTTGCAAGTAAACATTTTAACAAAGTTTCTTTCTTTCTTGTGTATTACAATATGAAAGTTAAATAAAAGCAAAACCTTTTATAAAGGACTGTTTCCAGTGTATTTAAACAGGGTGCCCATGCTACATCCTAACAGTGTAAATCTTGTTTCCAAAGTACTTCTGAGGCCCAGTTGCTAATATGCAATGTTCTCCATCTGCTTATTTAACATTATCAGATTTTGTCCTTTATGAGTCTAAGGTATTTTAATTGCAGGGACTTCAAAGTGTACTATGTATCACTTTGCCTTCTTGTTAAGGTTGTTTTATTATTTCAGATACAATATGCAATATTAAAAAGTTCTCAGAATTCTGAAATTGAAAATGTTACAAGTGTAGGATGTGACATTCATTTACGTAAGCACAGTAATATTTTTTGGAAAAATTTTGTCAGTCAAGAAGAGTAATATATTATCAAATGAACACTTATGAGGAAATGTTTCACACTAAAAATATGCTGGCCTCAGAAACTGAGGGGCTGTCTAGTAACCGAAGATCAGTTCTGCTTTGATATGACACTGTTTCCCAAGCTGTCCTGCCAGTAAGCCTTAGCCTTTCTTCAAAGGGGAAAAAATTACCTGTCTGGCAGAAGTTAGTGCATTCTCAGGTTATATATTTCATCCTTTTCACAGGCTGAACATAATAACTTCTATGGCTCAATTTTAGGCAAGGGGAGTGGAATACATGAATAAAATACTCAACTCTGATTCCCCAGAAGCAAGTCACTTGAAGTTTGCAGCTGCATACAATCTTGGCAGGGCGTATTATGAAGGATGTGGTGTTAAACATTCAACTGAAGAGGCTGAAAGGTAAGGGCAGTCTGTGATTTTCCTGAAAAATACAAGAATGTGTGTTTCTTAAACTTTGTTGTCCCCATTTTCTTAGGTTGTGGCTTACTGCTGCAGATGATGGAAATCCAAAAGCAAGTGTAAAGGCCCAGAGTACTTTAGGAATGCTTTATTCTATGCCAATTCTAAAAGATCTGAAGAAGGTAAAGTCCTACCTTTTGAAATAAAAAGTAGTCATGACTAATTTTTAATTTCAGAGAAATAATACAGTGGTATATTTGACTCTTAAAGTTGTATTTTGAGTAGTTAGACATTATCATCCATTTAAGCCTGTGTGAACAGATAGCCAGAATTCCTCATTTTGACTCACTTGACACTGCTAGCTATTTTTTTTTATTTTTTTTTTTTTTAGTGAGAGTATCAGAAAGAATGACAGAATGGATTAAAGTTCTGTCAGCTTTGGTTACCTTCATAATTCCAGCAGGTAACACTGACTGACAGCTCTGACTGTAAATGAAGCAGATGAAGCAGGTTGAAAAGCCTTACAAGGATTCTTCTTTCTTTTATGTATAAGCACTTCTTACAGGATGATTGGTGTAAAAGCTTTTATGGGAAGAGTATACAAGAAAATCAGCTAAGTAAATACATACTCCAGCTTTGTGCCTCTTGTTTAGGCCTTTTTCTGGCATTCAGAAGCATGTGACAATGGAAATCTGGAATCAAAGGGAGCACTTGGCATTATGTATCTTTATGGACAAGGTATACGTCGAAACAATAAAGCTGCTTTGGAGTGTTTGAGAAAAGCAACAGAACTTGGAAACATCTATGCTCAAGGCCATCTTGTGGAATATTACTACACTAGAAAATTTTACTCAAAAGCTGCTGCATTAGCCAAAAGGTAATTTTTGTTCTATTTCTCATTAAAGTTCTTCATGCAAGGTCACGTAAAACAGATTTAAATTATTAATAAGATGATGGTCCTGTCTATTGAACTCAAGAAATGTTTGAGATAATGAATTGCAAAACATCTTTAACAACAGAATAGCCAATGACAAAATTAACACTACAAGGTTCTCAATTCCTCAGTATGATTGAACTTTTCCTTCTGATCCAATAAAGCAAAACAGCCTTGAACTAGAAACCAAAGCAGATGCCCACATGCAATCCTGCCTTCCTTGTCCACTGTCTCCTCTAAGTTCCTGCCTTCACCATTCCCTTTAACCCCTAAAGTCATAGTGTCAAAGACTCCCCAGCTTGGAAGGCATCTCAGTAATCATCTGGGCCAACCTTTCTTGGCAAAAGCACAGTCCAGACACAATGGCCCAGCATCCTGTCCAGCTGAATCTTAAAAGTGTACAAGGTCAGTGAATCCACCACCTCTGTTTACCTGCTTTTCCATCTTTGGTATGTTTCTCCCTTGGTTTTGAGCAGGCTCAGAAACTTAGAGTTAAGTCAAACTTAGAGTTAAGTCTTGCTACCTACTTTCCTTAAAGGGGATGAATAAACAGTTCATTGTGCTTCCAGGATAGCATTCTTGAAAAATTCCCAGCACTCACTAGGTCCTTTATTCTCCATAGAAGCTTCCTATGGAGACTCTCCCAACTGTGCTGTGAGCTGAAGTTTACAATTCTGAAATCTGAAACCTTTGTGTTAGTACTAACCCTCAGAGTGCTCAACAGCTCCCAGATCCTCAATATTGTGATCACTGCACCCAAAGCTATCACTCACTGAGGTCCTACAAAGCAGATTTTCTTGATTTGTGAGTAGCAAGTCAAGCAGTGCCTCAATCCTGATTGGCATATCTGACATTTGGTTGAGGCAGCTGTAACTCCACTGCTCCATTCCAGGCACTTCATGGATGTCCTGGGAGTTGCTGTATTCTTCTTGCACGTAATGCCTGGGTAGTTCAAGTCACCCATAAGATCCAGATTCTGTTACTCAAAGCTTACTTAAGTGATCCAAGTATTATCTCATTGGTCTTAACTGCCTTGATTCAGAGGTCAGTAACAGATGCTTAGTGTAAGATCCCTCTTGAGATGATCCCTCTGATCCTGACCTAGAGGCATTCAATAAGGCTTCCAGAATTACCACAGTTAACTTCTCCACATTCAAGATTCTCCTTAATTCAGTGCATAACTCCTCCTCTTCTTCTGTCTTTATAAAACAGCCAATCATTCCATCAGAATCCTCCTGTCATGTGAGTTGTTCCACCTTGCTTCAGTTATTCCTATGGCTGTGTGACTTTGAGTGGGTGCAGAGCTCCAGTTCCTCCTGTTTGGTCCCCAGGCTGTGTGCACTGTACTCATACACTTGAGGTGGTTGTCTTCTGGTCCTCACCTGGGAAGCAGCTAAGGAACATTTGTTGCTGCTCTGGTTGGCCTGGCTTATTCCCCAGTTGGTTGGAACATGGCACAAGTGCAACCACTTCAGGTCTGCTTCTGTATCTTGAACTAGTCGAGTAGGACCAGAGCAGTGTTGCCACAATGTTCTATGGCTGATAAACAGCACATTTCTGTGACAAACCTCCAGAGTTTACCAGTGTATTGATAAAAGTTCGATCTGTCAAGCAGATTACTGATTTGCTGGAAATAAGGTGCAGATAGATTGACTGCTTGCACAAGTGGCACACGGTAACATTTGTGCTTTTTGGGGTATGTCTACATAGCTGCTGCTGCACAGCAGTAAACATGTCACAACTTACCATCGTACAGAAGGTGCACTATGTGCCACTGCATAGCAGAAGCTCTGGTAATTCAGTAGTTCAGCTACAGATGCTGTTTGCGCTACTCCAAGCTGGGGACTGCTTCTCTCTGAACTGCTGCTGTTCTTTCTTTTGCACTGTCAGAGCCATAACTGTTCAGTCTGGTCTAGCCTGTCTCACTGGGAGTGAAGCCCCTCCAGTCAATGCTGCATGGTAGATTGTCCAGACAAATAAAGAGTGCACCTCATCAGCTGCAACTGTGATTGCAGAAAATAGCAATGAAATCCCACAGTACTGTCAGAGGTGACCATTTCTGAAATAAAACACTGAAACCATACTTGAAACAGTTCCACTTAATTAGACTTTGAAGATTGCCTTGAGGCAAAAATCTCAGCACTTCAGCCAGTAATATCAAGCACTAATACCTCTTCTGCTAAAATTTCTCCTTCTAAGTTCATCGCAACTACATTTGTTACATTATATACAAGGATAAAACATTATGTGACTATGTGCAGTATAACCTTGCCTAATATTTGGAGTCTACGTTACCTACTGATACTTCACTTCAAACAATTCAGTTATCCCATGCAGTTGTACTTACCAATTGCTGTGGTATGTTCTTGAAGTCAGCTATGCTGAAATAGAATTTTTGCCTGACTTGACTGGTATCATTGTTTGAATCAGCACTCTGTAGATTATCTTTTGGAAAGGAAGGGGGAAATGTTATGTATCAGGAATAAAAAGAGGTAATATATTACTGTTGTTTTCTTTGAATGTTCTTCCTAATAAGAACAGTTGTGTTACTGTATTTGTTAATGGGACCAAATTAGGTGGAAGAACATTCTCAGCACATGCCTGCTAGCATGCACTGGCATGCAGAGGGTCATTGAGAACAGTCTCACAGAAACACTGATTTATAGCAAGTATCTACAAACTGAAATTAATTGCACTTTTCCTTCTTCTGTCAAGTCTGTGACTTTTACACAGCTAAAATGATGTGTAAAGAAGCATAAAATTACTGTTTGGTACCTGGAAAGGAGATGGGGCTTGGGGTATTTGTTTTAAGACAACAAAAAAATAAATTCCCACTTAGCTATATAATTTTCTAGTATTATAGTGATTATACTAGATAATTTTAGCCTGATAGTTAAAACAAAATTAACTTTGTCCCTCTCATTCTTAAAATAGTTCTTATTAAAAACATGCTTAACTAAGGTGACAGCAAGCATGCAGAAGAAAGGAAATAATTGAGCCAAGATAGTGATAAGTGGTTTTCCTTAAGTTTTATAAACAGGGTCTCTCAGTATGTCCAAGATTTTCCTATTACTACAATTTGCCAATATCCTTGTAAAAACTGGAAATTTTAGAATCACAGAATCACAGCATGGTTTGGGTTGGCTCTTTTTTAAAGATTGTCTAGTTCCAGCCCCTGTGCTGTGGGCAGGGACATTTTCCAGTACATGAGATTGCTCATGTAGTGAAATAAGATGAAATAAGAGCTACATGAAATACATTAAATAAGAGCTTTGCCTTTCTTCCACATATAATTTCCATAAAATAATGTAATGGGAACAATTAGCATAAAATATGTTGCCTTTTGTAACTAATATAACTGTAGCGAAAGTGACTTTAAAAGTTTTGTACTTGTTTGCTGTTTAATATCACAAAATTCAAATAAGACTAACCTAAATACAAAATAGAAGACACCGAATACATGTAAATTTCATCATATTTTGGATAATAATATAAACAGAAAGGAGGCATTGTCAAAGTCATATATGGTCAACTTTAATTATTGCTTGAACTAGCATTATCTAATGTAATTGCTCTAAATCCCACAACAGGACTACAGCAAATGATGACATCAACATGCTAGCCAAGATGACTGATTGTCATCCAACATATATAGCCAAGGGGGCTGCTATGGCTGCTTTCTACTTGGCTAGATGCCTCCAGCTTGGCCGAGGCACAGAGAAGGACCAGCATGCTGCTGAGAAGTACTATTCTAAAGTAAGTTGAGAAAGTCTTACAAACTGGTTTAGATCTCATGAAATGGAGTGATACCTTGGATCTGAGTCTATAAACTTGCTATTTTATTAAGGACTCCCACACTGTGTTAAAAAAATATTTGCAAGAACGTGTAGACTGATAGAAATGTACTGAAAACTACTAAAAATAGCCTTGAAAGGATGCTATCTGCCCACTTGCTCAAGCAAGCAATATAACCAACAACAGCAAAAAATCTATGGCAATCACCACAGCAAAGAGCTCGGAAACTTGCAAGATAAATTAGCTAAACAATTTGAATAATTTTATCCTAAATTAATTTGCTTTTTGTCATTCTCTCACAACTGAAAAATCATAACTTTTCCCTATACTTTAGAGTCTCTAACAGTAACAGCCTTTATTAAATTGGCCATAACTGGTTCCCATGCTTATTTTTATATTTACATTTTTCCTGACAGCTGAGGATCTACTGCTTTTTTTGTTCAATATACGTGGGGAAATAAAATCAATCACATTTTTTCCAAAGTTCTAAATTTGGAGTAAGACTGATGAAAAATAAGCTTGAGGAAAAATACTAATAATGGCCTCTAGAAGATTAATCTGTTGAGTAATTTCAGTGATGCCTAAAGGCATCAAGGCAAGGTAATTTTACCAGCTGAAGGGAATGTAGCAAGTTGGCATCTGTGCTTCAGAGACTCCATGGTTTCTGTGCATGTAGTGACCATTTGTTTCTGCAAGTAGAATACTGTGGTGTCCATCTTGGTGCAATCTAAATGAATGGAGAGTTACAGAAATGATAAACTATCAAGCTAATTTTGTGGCTCTTTACCCAGGGAAGTCACTGATAGAGAAGGCTTAGCAGAGCAGGTGATCTGAATACAGACATTTTAAATATTTTGTTCTCCCACTGTGAAGAGTGTTATAGAGGATAGGACGAGGAGGCAATCAGGAAAGGAACATAAGCTGAGGTATCAGGACCATTCCTAGTTAAGGCATTGAAGAGGTCCATCAGGATTAAATTGCTGCATGGCTTTGTAGGGGTGTAGCCCTTCCCATTGTCTTCTAAAGTGTAGTAAAACTGCCACAACTGAAGGAAGACTTCAGCTTTCACTTGTTATTTACTTGCTGTACACCTGAGACTGATCTAGGAATGTCATTAATGTGTCGCTATAAAGAGATGGTTCCTATGACTGATGTCATGTGTCTCTAAATCAATACCAAAAAAGAAGCAACATAAAATAAACAAGAAAACTCCGGGGTTTTTATACCTGCAAAATTCTCATGTTAACTGTACAATTACACTTACTTAAAATCGTATTGTTTTTAATTGACTGCTCAGCTCTGGTTTTGGCCTACCATTCTTAGACCAAGTCAGTTTTGTAAGAGATGAGAAAATATGGGCATCCCTAAGGGTGCTGAAATAGATGATGGATGTGAGTGAAACTCATCCAGATGTAATCAGATTTATTTTTCTGACTGTGGTGCTGCATGTGCCATGCCAACACATAGAACTAAAAAAAAAATAAAGCCAAGACTAACACTATAGTCCAGTATGCTAATTTTAAATACTATTTTTTTATTATGTGGCATCAGAAAAAGGATTCAAATCCCAATACGTTAACTCTTCAATACTTTAGCAAGTTGACAGTCTCATTTTTTTTTGACACTTAAAGACTTATTAATGTCATATTGATAACATACAATTTTATTGTAGCTATAAACCAGAACTCTGATATTCTTTGTTTTTAAAGGCATGCTATCTGGATCCTGCTGTTGCTTCCCACCTTGAACTGGCAGCTAATCTTGGGAGAATTTAGTGTTTCTTTTAACTGTGGCTGGTATATAAATATATTTCCTACAATAAACCATCATTGATCTCCAGCAATTATAGATTGTTCATCACTGCTTGCTTTTCAACTTTCTGTAAATTATTATGTAAAGCAATTCACTGTTTCATTTTATCTAAAATAAAGAGAAAATAAAAAGCTCACACTCTCTTTAACTCAGATGAAGCCAAGACAGATTTTTTTAAAAATCGTATTGAAGACTTTAGGATTATTAAGGACATTTCACTGGGACAGATGTATTTTCTTCATGTCATATTGCTACATAGCACATGAATCAAAACAAAACCAAATAAAGATGCTTGTTTCCTTTTTGCATCTATAATATTTAAATTTTAGTATTCTGAGAAGCTTGAACCCAAACTTGTCTCATTTTCACTTACAGCCCACGGCCATTTTTAAAGCTTAACTTGTTAGTGGTGCTCATACCTCCTTCCACATACTTTCTAAAGCATCTAGATTTACTTAGAAGTCTTTATACATATTACTTTTGGATTGCAGAGATTCAAAATTGAAAACTGCCCAGTAGAACACCAAGCTTTACAATTCAAACCATACCACCTTCTCAAACTAATAAATACTACTTACAGAACTGTGGGGAAAAAAGCCTCCAGTGTTAGTATGGAAATATTGAATATACGTCCTCAGGACAAGGCCTGTTTTCCTCAATCCTTCATATTGCATTCACACTGTCTCTGCAGTAGAAATTGTTGGAAATCTTCTGGCTAGCAGTATTTATGTCCGAGTAATGTCAAGCTGGATCTTTTATCAAAAGATACTTTGATTAACCACTGGGAAAACTTACTGATTGCTGTGGTAAGCTTGCACGTTTCTAAATGCCTGTTCACTTGTGAAGCTAAGTGCAGAATTTGCCTTGCTTCTTAGTACTGTGCCACAACTTGAAAACTCTTCTGAAACTGTGGGAACAGAAGGCTAGATGTTACTAAAATGTTGATTTAAATAGATCATACAGATTGTATGTACCTTACAATACTGCCAAGTCATAACTGCAAGTAGTTTTTCTAAGAGCACAACTGTACCGAATTGAGAAGAGAGTAATGAGTGTCAGCTAGGGATTTTTGATGATGTTTAATTATTTAGATGTGCATTAACATCATATTTACATATTTTTACATAAATTTAAAAAAAACAACCACTGAAGACAGTTTTCTTTCCTTGTATAAAATAAGAGAAAGATTTGAAGGTTATTTGAAATTGGGGCATTTGAATAAAACAGCCCTGAATAATATCAGGGAAGTTACCAGAATGGTTTAATTAAATGTCTACTTGATCATTCATAGAAGCAATTCATAAGCACTAATCTCTGAACTAACATTTAACACAGGCATTCTGTTAGGACATACCAGTTTACAATACATTATTTTGACACAGACTTCAAAGCAATGTAGATACTTCTTATGAAACTAGTGCTGTCAAACCCATTGATCCATTGTCAGTACAGCCTCATTATCAAGTGCTGCAATCCAGTTGTGATATTTATTGCTTACAAATGCTTCAAACTACAGGAAATCTTTGGTAAAACCAAAACTGATAAAATTTTCACAATAGCTTTACATGTAGTATTGCACGACAAGGCTTTTTCAATACACAAGAAAAAAAAAAAGGAATGCTTAGATGGAATGCTTAGATCCTCAGTGAGGAGATTAGAACTGTACAACATTCATTAGTTTACCACTATAAGCAAAATTTCTTTCCATAAATGTTTAAAATATCTTCTGGTTTCTTTCAGCATATATGAACATTTATTTTTCATTCTATATTTGAAACAGAGGAGTAGTCAAATAGAACAATTTAAATAAAAATTGGCAGCTATACAGCATTTTTTGTCTACCCTACAACAGCATCAGATCTTTTCAAGTCTGTACTTCACAAAAAACTCAAGAGGAAAGAAAAATGCTAAAAATAATCATAGTCCTCAGCCCTCTATGGAAAAGAGGAAAATAAGTTTCATGTCTATTCTTGAACATAGACATTTCTCTAGTGGTCCAATTGTGCAGATTCAACCTAAGTGGCATTAAGCTGCTCTAAATGAGCTCTCAGCTCAGGACACAGTTCAGTTAGCAGCAGTTCCAGCAAAACCTGAAAAACAGAAAAGAGTTACAATTATGCAGGTGCCAAGCAAATTTCTTCTTCCCTTCTGTCGTTTTTAGATAACCACACATAACAGAAGCACATATGTTTGATTACATTCATCATTTGTGCAACTACTTTTCTTTCATCCAGAAGTTAGCACATGTCCTGCAGATAACATGGGAAATGTCTTAAGGCTGAAAGGAGGCAAGTGTTGAGGGCAGCTCCATTCAGATGGGGATACCCCGCCCAGTATAAACTGGTGCTGTTCTGTCAAAGACTCCATAGCATCATAAGCAAGCACCGGGGCATGCACTTCCTCTCTGGTGCTGGGGCAGCATTGTGTGACAGGCTGCTGTCTGGAATGTGCCGGAAGAGACTGACTGTGAAGGTGTTATACTTGGATCCAGCTGCATATTCCAACTATTCCCAACAGCTGAGGAGTGGAACCTGTGGAAGGCTGTCATGTCCTAACTGTGAGCCAGTCCTGGAGTTCTCCTTCTCTGGGATTCTCCAAGGTATGTTTATTTTTCTAAGCTGGATAAAGAAATTAGTTTGTATCTTATCAAGTCAGGCACATTGGATGTGGTAGAAGATCTCTTTTAGACAAAAACAATGCTGCTGTTTAACAGTCCTTTGTTATTCAAACTTAATCAAGTGATCAAACCTAGAGCAACTGACTTATTTTAATAATAAATAAATCTCTGCAAAACCACACCCCCCTAAGCTTTAATACTGAGTAAGTAGAGCTCAGTAACTTACAGGATTATGAAGTTAAAAAGCTACTTTTCTGGTTACTCACATAAAGTAGATGCTTATTAGCCTTTCTCTCTTGCAATGCATTGAACACTTTCACTACACCATGACGGGCATTTTGTTGTCCAACAAGATTCTGCAGAGTGTCTGCAACAAACATTACTTCAGTTTCTGTTGTTTCATTCATGCTAGGCAAAACTTCCAGCCAGAATCATCATTCTGCTATGTAAAATCACAATCACAAAGGTTGGAAGAGACCTTCAAGATCATCTAGTTCAACCATAAAGACCCATAAAGAAGGGGAAACAAAGCCGCTGCACGTCATTGGACCTTGGCTACAAGATACACAGCACCCCTACTCACCAACCTTTTAAAAACACAGCTTGAAAAGGTACCCTTATTCTCCAGTTACCCAACAGATAATAGTGTGTGCATCTCAGAACATTTTAAGCATTCTAACATGATACATCAAATGCCTTTTCAGTAGTTCACTAAGTCTCATCTCACACATCGTTAAACCTTTCACTTAAATACACCTTCAGCCACAAAGACCCAACTTCTGCAACATTTAAAACAAATTTAGCAGTTTAACTGCCTTTCAATCTTCACAGAGAATACTTCCCACAAGAAGGCAGTTAAGATAATTCTAAGTCAGTTATTTACACTTCGTATTAAATTAAAGAATAAATAGTGATTCAGTGCTCCATCATTAATCTAAGGTGCATTCAGCTATGTCCTGACATATGGCTCCAAGCTCAGAAACAAACAGAAAATCAAATACCACAAACCAACTATGGAAGGCTATTTAGTAGCCAAGTAGATGAGTATATAACACAGGTCATAAATGGAAGGGTTGTTTACACATTAAAAGACAAATATTTTGTATGCATACCTACTCCTTTTTTGCAGTAAAAGTTGGTTAAACTACCTAATGCATGGGGGTATATGAGATATCTAAGTGAAGCCATAAAATAGTTCATTCTCTTCAGATGGAGCAGAGAAAAAACATCCAAGCTACGTTGAAGTGCATTTCCAAGTGTTAACAGCAATGATTTTAATTCTTTTCAGTTAGATGCCTTTGAGTTTACGCGATCTCTGAGGAGTCACAAATATGTAACTGGATTTCCTGTCCTGTGAGTAGGACAGGATGGAGCATCTCAGAATGTTGCCCCAAAAACATGCTGGCTGAAAAGGCAGCTGCCCAGGCTTGGGAGATACAGGTAGGCAAAGGAAAGTACTGAAAAAACCACTCCATCTAGGATCTTCTTCTGCCCAGGCAGCAGGTCACTCTAATTTTTAGTGCCCTGAGACCTCTTATCAGAAAAAGACAACACACAACACGGACAGCATGGGTAGATCCCTCTCTTTCCAAAATATAAGAGGAAGAAGTAATTGGGGTGGTGCTAGTATCCTATTCGGCAAGTAATTTGGCAAGTAGCAGAGCCACCTATTTGCTCACAGAGAACCAGCAGAGAGAGAATCGACAGATTCCTTGATGAACATTATGCACAAAAATACAGCAATTTTGATTTTGCATCCACCAATAATATCTGAATCCATGCCTTTTACCAGACAGGCAGAAGAGGCAAAGACTAAGACCAAAATCATCCTTATTTATGCAAATAGTCATAATTTAGAACTCTACAGGAAAATAGTTTGATTAACCAGTTTCCTTATTAGTTATTAAATCTGTGATTAAGCAGAATCAAAGTGGTCTCACCTGGAATGTTTTCAAGTAGTTTTTGCTGTGCTCTCTGTTTTGTCTCCTGCTTTTGTTCATCGCTCTTGGCTCTTGGTGGTGGAGCTAACTTTCCATTTGGCCAAAAAGCATCTCGAAACACACCAATGTAGTAAACAAGCATTGGTTCACTGAACATCCAGTGTATAGTATCACGGATTTGCCTGTAAAGAAGCGTAGAAGGGAGCCCATCAGAGCTAGTCTTTCATCTTTTACACATATTTATTCTTTTTACTCCTCAAAGTAGTGGAAGAGATGTTTTTTCTAATGTAACTCTGCCAGTATATCTGAGTTGATTTCATTGGCATGACAGCTGGTCATATTCAGCTCTGGGTGCTCTAGGATCTAGGTCATTCCAGATACCTCACTTAGATCTGAAGAAGGCTGCTTTTCAATGTAATCCACAAACATACATTTCAGATTACAAGTAATACATTGAAATATACATCAAAACTACATTTCAAGGATGGGCACTACAAATGCTGCACCAGAAAAAGTCAGGATAATTAGGTCACTAATAGTAGCAAACTCCAAACTATTTGCCTGTGGAGATGTGCCTGCTAGGATAAAAATAGCCAGTTTTGATGGAAGTACAGTAAGTTTCTTCACAGATAGCAAACCACATTACTGAAGGGATTAGAAACAGAGATAGCAGCCTCTTCTTGTGGCTGAACCACTCACTGTAGCCTTCAGCACCAGGAGTCTAAGGTAGAGAGCAGGCTCCAGTCAGTACTGCTGCCATACAGCCAAATCCCTTAAAACCAATAATAAAGTCAACCTACATGTAAAAAGCTGTGCTCACAAATGCTCTGCCTTTCTGTCCTCCTTCAGGCATTTTCCAGTTATCAGCAGGGTATGAACAAATGAACCAATCAATTTAAAACTCAGTGAGTGAGACCAGTCCAATTGACTGCTACGTAATACACGTAAGAGGCTTTAAATGCCATGCTGGGAAGTGCAAATTTAGTCACTGATTGGACAAAGAACAGCCTGCTGTGCTGACAGAATACTTCTAAAATTTGTTTCTGACCAGGGATACAGCTTTCCATATGAAGGGGATTACAGACAGGTATGCTCATAGCCTCAGGCAGGCCTCACCTGGCAGCATAGAGATAATTCACATATCTATGTTTTCTCTAATAAACATAACATAGCTGTAAATTGTGGAAAACAAATGCAGATTATCATATCCAGCATGATGTCCAGATTATTTTAAACGTTCTTCTGTCAGCCGTTTTTTATAGAATGATGATGGAAGCTCAGTTAAAGCAACAGCTACTTACTTGTTGATGGTTCTTCCAAAAGTGACTTGTACTAGTGCAATTAATGTTTTTCTGACCCACTTGAACACTAGAACAATGAAAAATTTTTAAAAATAATGACCAAGTTAATAACATTCCAGAATCCATGATCATGTGCAAAACCTTCCCCCTACCTCCCACCAAACCAACCCAAACAACCCACTCCTACAGTAAACACATTGTTATAACCCTTTCTAAGATTCCATTAATTGTACAGAGGTTTCATTTTTCTTGATTACATTCCTTGTACTGTTTGCTGTATGTTTTTTTAAATCCTGCAGATTTTATAAGTATGCATATAAAATACATTCTAGGTTACACTGTACATTTTTATATGTAAGAATATTTCAAGTTTATTGAGCAATACAACTACTCAAACCCCTTTTTCTACTACAAAAAAACCAAATGTCCTCAAACTTCCCACCTTTTTCATACCTACAGTATGAAGAACACACAGGAGCACCATAAAAATTCTGAAAACATTTTCACTTAAACCAAGCAGTCAGCTTTCCATTACAGATAAAGGAAACAAAAGTGAGTGCTTCCTACTAATTACTGATAAATCTTTCTTTGATACTGTCCACCATCACAATAAAGTCTATATTTGGAAGATACATCTACCATTTTTGGAAGGTGACACATTTTGCAATAGTTACCCTGTAAATAATTATATAGAGCATCATGTGTGGCTGCACATTCAAATAGAAACAAAAATATTTTTTTTTATTATCATCATTCAGTTACGTAAAAGGGGGGGAAAAAATCCAGTATTTAAATATACCACAATTCTAGCATAATTTTCATCATAGACGTTGCAGAACTAAAATGCATATATAATTCACTTAAAATGTATATTAAAATCATATTTCTTTGTCAGAGACATGTTCTGTAATAAAGCTATCTTTCCTTCTTCAAGATTTCCTAGAATCTATTGAACAGCCTATTTACAAAAAGCATACTATTGTCCTTTTTTTCCTTTTTTTTCTAATTTTTTCATGAAAAATTTAAAAATACAAAGTGCAAATGCTCTCCCCTACCAGTTACATTTTATTGCCATTTTATATTGTAATGTCACTCCAAAGTTATGAACTGCTGAAGAATAGTTTGGTCACAAACTGGCCATATAGATTGCAAGAATGAAGATTAGGTGCAATAGATTGCACTTACTGCAATAGCAAAAAAACCCTGAATTATAAAGTGTCCTACAGAGCCAAGAGATTCCATTAGCAACTGAGCAGGTTTATATCTTACTTCCTCGCAGTTCAAAAATCTCTCCGATCAGCATGAAACACGGTTCAGCAAGAGAGTCCTTCTTCCCATCCACCTCCTCTCCGTAGTCTGACAGGTCACTGTCCTCTTCCGTTTCTTCCTAGGAAGAGAAGCACAACACGGGTGTGTGTTGCAGTTCCCCAGTCTTCTTCCAGAAGGGATTTTGGATTTAGTTACTGCCATGATCTGGGGAAGGACCACAGCCAGTCCTCTCAAAAAAAACAGAGCCAAAAACTACTGCTGGCAGGATCTGGCAAACAGGAATCTCACAAGGGGTCTTGAAAACTTCCCATTGGACTAAAGCAATGAGGATACTGCACTGCTGGAATTTTCATCACTGCTGTATCTTCTGCCTGCAGCCTTGCCCCAGTAAGCACCTCAATGCTGCCCAGATTTTCAAAATCTACTGCCTATCCCCATCAACACCAGCTGGATGAAAGAAAGCAGGTGATGTGGGAGTTGTGTACTACTAGGAAACAGGTGAGACCTGTAACCAGGAGATGGCACTCAACAGTGTGTGCGACTGCAAAGCCTCCTCTGACACAATACCCATAAAAACATTCAGGACCGGGAGCTAGACAGCTGGAGCTGTTTGCAATGCAAACAGCTGGGAGAAAAGGGGACAATCAGGTTATTGCACAGGGAGAAGCAGGTAGCTGGCTCCCCAGGAGAACAGTCAGTGCCTTCCCAGTCAGTGGGATCAGGCACTAACCAGTTGTCCTTGAAGTAACCAAACCCAGCAGTGGAAAGGGAACTGGCCACTAGAGAAACAAGCACCATTAGTGAAAACTAGTCCCAGGCAGAAACACAAATTGTGGTACTTGGTGACCTGAGCCTGAGGATATCCAAGCTGCAGGCACCAAAGGGAGAAGAGCTATTCAGATAGACTCCCTCTGGGCTGACTGGGTTGAACCACCTCAATTCTGGCAGCACCATCTATTTCAGAGTGAAGGGCAGACAGCAGGTTGTTTCTCACTGTCATGAAGATTGCTTCAGGATCAGGACTACAATTCCTATCATTACTCATGGCAGCCAACACATCCCTTTGCCTTCCTGGACCTTCCCCTGCCAACCTGTGCTTCGAGCAAAGCTAAAGAGAGGCAGACCTGACCTCCACTGAGGCTGGTGCAATGCCCCAGTCTCTGGATCAGGAGTGGTCAGAATGATGTGCAAATTTTCTTCTTCAGCCTGGCTTTCAAAGATATTAATCATCCCTTCCTTTTGTCCTCATCATTCAATCATCTAATATTAGTTTATTTTTCTGCTATTCAGTGAATCTCCTGTCATTTAGAAAATGCAACAATGTAACTAAGTTCTTACACTACAGTGCATTTTCTATTCCAGTAAATTTGTAAACGTAGAAGCCTTTCTCCCTAGATGATATCAGCTGCTTTTTTGCTCTGATTTGGTTTTGGTCTAGAGAGCTAAAAAATACGTTCTAAAGCTAACCCTGTCCAAGGAGTTACATATATAAAGAAATTGCTGCAGTATCTAATCCTGAACACAACACTCAAGAAGTATTATTGCTCTGACATATATTTGAAAAATGTGAGATGAGATTAAGGGCAAAGAGAGAACTGAATGAGAATATTCTATACTACAAAGTTCAAAATACAAACTAAACCAAGAAGTCTGAGTTATAAAAAGAACACAATTATACCAGCTTTACGTGTGGTTTAACAGAACTAACTTCATTTATGACCTTGTGCCAAATTATTTAACCCCAGTTTAACTGCTTTAAAGTATCCAAGATGCTATCAATGGGGCAAGACTGAGCTGATCCAAATCTTTTGCTGAAAGACATAGGAGTCCAGGGAACAGCAGAGCTAATCCCAGACTGCCTCACAATCTGTCTCACTCCATTTTATTTTATTTTATTATTTTCACTTTAGGAAAATCATTTGACATACTCATTCACAGGGTCTAAGAGTTCCCACCATCCTGTATTCTGTTATGTGTAAGCTTAAAGAATGAAGGGAGAAAGAGAGGGAAGAGAAATGTGAAGCAGTAACAGTTGCATAATATCTGCTTTGTTTATTTGTTCTTTCTCCTCTCACACACTAGTATTAAAAATTGTCTTTCTTTCTCCTGTATTTCCCAACTATTTCCTCTTACACACTCCCATAATACAATATCTATGCAGTTTGGCTTTGTCTTCAGGATGTTTTTCAATTAAATAGCAAAATACAAATAGCTTCACACTTCAATGCTTTTATGCTACTTCTACCTATTAGTCATTTTAGTGAAAGCACTTTGGATTTTAGAACTCCAGTACTTCTATCAAAGCAAAACTAGTTTCTCAAACTTTCTTTATATTTATTACTCTGACATGAGGCACATGCATTCAGCATCTAGATGCAAACACAGCATACTTTTGTAAGGTACATTTATAGGATTTTCTTATTCCTGAGATGCAAGACCACCTTTCTCCCTATTAAAAGCCTAGAAGTGTCCTGCATAAGACCCATCCACTCCAGACAACTACAGCATGTAAGGAATTAACTGTTTCAAATGAATTTTGTATAACCTAACTAAAAGGGGGAATAGAAACATCTCCTTGAATATTGCATTATCTGAACGTGAACAACACAGAATAGAGTGCCATGCAATTATAGTCAACTTAGTCAATGAGCTACTTTAGTCACTAATCTATTATTCATTGCATTTTGATAAACAATGGGTTTTCATGGCTGAATAACAAATTCTCCAACTGGTTTGCCTACATAGACTCCTGCCTGCATTTCCAAATGCCCTCAGGAAGCCTGTACTATTTGCCAACAGTTTTTGTCAAAACTAGGTCTGCTTCAGAAGTTGTCCTGAAATTAAGGAAACACAGCTGTTCTTGCCAAGATAATATTCCCAAGGGAGAATTATTTTTATCTGGCAAAACCTGAAATATGTATATCCAGAACTCAAAAAGTGGAAAATTCTGCTGTAAAAAAACCAAACAATCCCACATGAACTGCAATTTGTTTATTTGCAGTAGCTTACACATTTGGCTATATGCACGTACCAAAAGGCAGGAAACCTATTTTATTAATAAACATCTTTTAAATTCATAGGCAGCTCTTACTTCTGACTCTCTGTTCACTTACTGTAAATTACAAATGACCTTTGGAAATATTGCCTGCCATTCAAATACTAATGACTCTCCCTGCTTACTTAGGATAAGTTATTAAATTTGGGAAGATTACTTTTCTACCACTTACCTCCTGATGAGAAAACAAATCACCAGGAAGTCGTTCTAGAAATGAGGAGAGTGAAAATGATGACTTCTTGCCTTGCACATCAATAACTTTGAGGTGCTCTGGGGAGGGGCTCAAGAAGGCATAAAGTGCTTCACTCTGGCAGAGTCTTTCATCAGAGAGTAACTTCTAGGAAACAAAAATAACGACACATCACAACACAGCAACACATCAATTAAATATTTCTTGTTAAGGAATAAAATGTATAACACTGATTAAATCACAACTCAGAGGTAGTGTGAAGAAAAAAATCCCAATCTCACAAAGATACTAAAGTACTGGAATTAGTAAGAATAAAGCTTTTAGTCTTAGAGCTTTCTTGTTTTATAACAATTTCTCTTTTGTAAGGAATTTGTTGTGAAGAGTTTTAGCTGAAAGTGGCAATTAAAGGATTCATTATTTATGATTCCTTAATTAGTTGAAGTTTAAATTAACTTACCACTAGAGAAATGGTTACTATTAGTCAAACTCATCTCAACTTCAGGCATTTTGGACAACTTTGACATTGACAGTGTCAAACCTTGCATTTGATCTATTTGTTCTAGGCTCTTTATTTAGGCAAAAGAGAGGCAGCAGCCTCTTAATTCTCCTGTTTAGATATCTGTTGGTTTTGTCTTCATTTTCTTACCTGCAGAAAGTTATTAAGCTGGTTCTTGGATTTCTCCATGAATTTCTGGTCTATGGATTTGAAGGGCAGCTTGCTGAGAGAAGGCAACTGAACTTTCTTTAATGATGGAAAACACTGTGTAGGAGAAAGGAGAGCTCAGTTAAGATGTATGCAGAAAAAAAAGACAGGTGGTTCAGAATGGAAATCCTTTTTGCTCTCATCTCACTTCCACACCCCTCTCAAGGAAACACCTTCCCTTTCCCCCTGTGGGCTAACACATCTAAACCCTTTCCCTTTACAGCACCATTATCTATTCCTTATCAGACTGAAAGGTTAAAGCACTGTGAAAAAAAATCCCAACCTTCTCTCTCCCCAGAAGCTGTCATTTCTTACTTCCCTAGAAGCCAGACATAAAGCCTCATTCTTATAGCAGGCTTCTGTATGACAGTGCAGAGCATATACCATTTTGAAATGGGGTTAGTCCAGTAAAACATTATTAAGGGGGAAAAATAATTATAAACAAGTTTTATAATCATCTGTCACAGACCAGAAATAGGTAGATAGAAATCTAGGTCTAAAGGACTAAAAGCCAAAAGGCTAGCATTAAAACTGGTAGCATGAAATTTCTATCACTCTGACAAATTTTGGCAGTTTGTATCTTTTCCCTCCCGTAACCAGGATTCGTACCTCGCTGAGTTTGCGGTGTAGGTTCTGAAACTCATTGAGCTTCCTGGGAACAGTCCAGTTCTTAGTTTCAGCTCCACCAACTTCTTGTAAACTCACCATGACAGAGTAACAGGGCACTTGTTCTCCATTCTCTTCTAAAACCTTGTGGGGGAAGAAAAACCAGATAAGGTAATCCCTGTTGAAAGTAAGCAGTGGAACATTTGAGCTGCCAGGTGACTCAGTCCCACACTTCTCTTAAGATTTGAAAGCTACATATTACTTACATACCATTATATATATACCTAATATTGCATATATACTACAATTCCCTTAATGAACTAACCTTCACCCAAAATGCTGTGCCAGTCCTGAACCAGCCCTCCAGCTAACCTCTATTACACCTTTACATATAGTTTTGCAATGCTGTCCACCAGCAGCCAAGTCTCCCTGACATGTCCTCTTCAAACAGCTGAGTGCACTATTTCAGTTTTTAAGGTACCTACCATGTAGCTTTGTGATTGCTCATCAATACTCCATCTCTCCTGTCTGCATTTACCCGAGTGTTCTCCCTTTATTTCCACCCTCCCTTCCCAGTGCTTCTGCTGAGGCTCACCCACACGCCAGGCACAGCAGCTCTGCAGCTGGGTCCAGCAACAGCTGGTGCGGTTGTGGAGCGATTTCTCTCCTCACTTGAGCCGTTCTCCTTGCATAGTTTGTGGTATCCATGCACTGTTTCTGGGGGACTCACAACTTTACAAAAAATACTAATGAATCCAACTACAGTCCTCAGCCAGAGGAAGGAGAAGCAATAAACCACATTGTCCAAATGGGAAAACTACAGCAAAGCTAAACAATTTTTCTCGAGACAACGGCAGCAGTGTGACCACACTGTTCCTTAAATTGAAATAAAAATTGACATAAGAATTTCATCCTTATGTCCTATTAGTAGCAAATTTTTGCTTACTTATTTTGAGGAGACAGCCAAATTGATTATGAAAGACAAATAAGGGAAATACATAAAATATTTGACTTGAGAATGCTTGTCTTTATATACATGCAAATAATTATAAGGTAATTATAAAATACCACTCCCAGTCTTTTTGAGCAATGTGATAACTTTAAAGCTTTTTAAAAAAAGAATATGTAACTAATCTAATTAGTATAAGAATAAACCTTAAAATTCATATAATTATGACACCTTTTCTGAGAAGCCTGTAGAGATCTGAAAACACAATGCTGTGGATGAATAATTTGACAAGCAACTACATCACCATCATAAAAGCCATGTGGCTGAAATGTACCTTCATATTTTTAAGCTATTCAGAGCTGTACGTTTACAATATTCCCTGTGATGCATTCCTCATAAAGCTGCACAAGGACCACTGGGAAGCTAAGTCTGAGGCCCAGATATCAGAAATCTCTGTCAAAAAGCTGCAGCAGCACTCAGACAGAATACAAAGCACCAGCCTGAATGCCTGCAAATGTGCCTGCTTCTCAGTGCAGCTATTTGGAGAAGTGCCTATCTCCTGCCAGACGACTGCAGAAATAGATGCTTGAACAGCCTCCAAGATGCAGGTCACAAAGACATGGTGCAGAACAACTGGGATTGTCTGGGACAGTCCCTGCCCTGTCTACTCTGAGCTAGATTGGATCTGTATTTGTAGGTGACCCACAAACACCTCCTGGCTGTCATTTTTCAGCACTGGGCAATGAGTGCTGAAATTGCTGATTTGAGTCATGCTTACGATTTTCCATGCCAAATTTGTTCCCAGGGCAGGGGTTTGCAGGATTCAGGGTCATCTGAAGTGTCATTGTCAGGAGAGAGTCATCCCTCTGAAAGCACCTTTTCAAAATGGGAGGACTTAGTACTCCTGATTCAAGCTATGTGCAGAATCCTCTAAATTCCAATTACTAGATGTAGACACATTAGAGCTTTTTATAAGTACTCTCAAATACCCTAATATAAATACTGAAAGTGTTCAGGATCTTCACAGGAATGCAAGTTTTTTAATCAACTTAGGTGCTTCTGAATTTTTTTTTCCAAATTAAGGAGTAAACTGGAAAACAAAAATTGAATGTCAGGAGGTCTTCTAAACCAAGAGATTTAGTCCCCTGCTGTTAGCAGGCACCACCTCATACAACTGCTATCATGAATGAATTCAAACTAGAGAGCCATATTCCTCTGACTCTCCCTTTTGCTAAGTTAAGCGAACGAAATTTGAAAGTGCTTTCCGAACTTCTTCTTGTGAGAGAAGTTCCTCATTCAAATCCCCTCTTCTCAAGGGACACGGCCCAGCACCTGCAAAGCAACCGTAACACTTCCTCATCCTGAGTGGAAACTCCCTCCTAATGTGTTCAAGGGCTGCATTTACCCTTGACAGACCTGCAGCCCGCTCAAGATGAGCTGCACATCTGACAAGCCACCAGCATATCTACTGTATCCAGCCAAGAGGTGCTCCAAGGGTCAGAGCTGAAGCCCAGAGCTCCTGCTGAACACAAACCTTGCATGCCAGCGGCATCATGAGACTGTGCTTCTAATGCTGCTGCCCAAAAAATCATCCGGCTTTTTCCCAACCTTCCTAACCCTTCTCTAGCCCTGTCTTCAGGTATTGCCTGTACAGTGCCAAGTACTGGGGGAAAATCACTTCCCTGTTCCTGCTGGCCACACTGTTTCTGATACAGGATGGGATGCATTTGGTCTCCTTGACCACCTGGGCACACTCCTGGCTCACATTCAGACAGCTGTCAAACAGCAGCCCCAAGTTCTTGTCCACTGAGTAGCTTTTCAGCCACCTCTTGTCCTCCTTGTGGTAACCGCAAGAAACATGCAATTTTTTTCACCTTATTCAGATCTACAAACTCAATTCCTTATGAAAGCAACAGATTTTTTAAGAGTTATGCTCTGAAACAGTCTTTCTTTGGACAAAGGAGACAGAATGTCTGTTAAAATCTTAAATGACACAAGACCAAAACCATTAAAGCAAGCAGATCAAGTTAGGTTATTTAGCTTTAAGTTATATACCTGTAATGGGGAAGAGACACTCAGAATTACACAAGTTATCATAGGCCCCTCCATTCTCATGTTCCTACTGTATTTTTCAACCTCTATGAGTCAGCCAAAACACTGAGTCTCCAAAGTAAGTTTTATCAGAAATATGAGCTACCAAAAGACACCTAGAGATTATTTACACTGATATATATATATATATATATATATATATATATAGTTCACACACATAGGTTTAGTATATTTAAATTACTCAAAACTATAAAGACTGAAAGATTCACGCTAAGAGATTACAAACAAGATTTTGGACATGTTTTTTTTTCCCCCAAGACTTAAGTAATTTTTTCTTTTTTGCATTCTCTGTTAACTGATTAGTAGATCAGTTTAAAAGGTTAGTGACTGGCTATTACACTTGCAGTTCAAGATCTATAGCAAAATTTACTTTTACTAAGCTTTTCTGCTAAACAACAGGGCCAAGGTTTTCTTTCTCTAAAATCACAGATCTATGTTCTGGGACTGGCAACAACGAATTTTGCAGTTAGAAAGACTGTATCATCTACTCATGCCCCTGAAATCATCAACTGCAGCTAGAATATTCCCAAGTAATTAATTAACATAGATAACTACAACACCCATGTTTTCTCCAGCCTACCCTTTGAAGCACGGACCTGCAAACAGCACAATTTATGCAAGCCTATATTTAATTTCCTAATCCAGTACTACTTATAAGTTATAGCTAAGGCAGCAAGCAATTAAAAGCCTCTTCCAACCTCTCTCTAATTTAGCCAAACCACCTTCTCCTCTGGTAATAAGAGGGACACTGGACAGTTGTATATGGTTACATTTGTGCAGATAGCTGCCATTCTGCACCCAGAGTTTACCAGATTTTAAGACCAGGCTTCAAAAGCTACAAATAACTCTTAAGACAAGAACTTTTCAGTTCTCAAAAGTGTCACTTGAAAACAGCATTAAAACAACACCAAACCCAAATGTTTCCACATGGAGAATTCACTTTTAAAACTGGCACCTTACATTTTTTGACCTGTTGGATTTATTTCTTCTACAATGACTTCAACTGTTGACGGACCTATCACTGGCTTGCAAGAGCCTGAGACACAATCAAATAAACTTCACAGCACATACTTTTTTCCTCCAACAAAGAGTTACCTCAAGAAAACTATTTGTATTCTTTTCAGGAACATTTTCTTAGTGGCACGCAAAGGCAAGGTAGTAGAGACCCAATTAATCTTTAGATCTTCGTAGTGATACTGTCAAGAAGATTACTTATGTGTGTCAGCCTACACTCACTACATAACAAGCATTCACTGAGTTCCTTTCATGGCAAGTGCTAATAGAGAGCCAGAAGATACTAATATTTTTTGCTTTCATCACAATTTTTTGCATGCATTCTACAATTGTCTGCCCAAATGGAACAGCAAAACAAGACAAAAGAAAAGTAACAACTTCTTCAACTTACAGATATAAAGCAATTTCTTTCCAGGCATTCAAGCCCCTTGAAACTGTACAGCCATTAAATACAATAATGTAAAACCCAAAAAGTATAAGCACTGCATCTTTGAGACATAGCAGACACACAACTGCACCCAAGTGCAATAGCATGGTAATATTGGAAGACAGAGTTCTCATGAAAAACAGCACCCCTAAGATAGCAAATTACTTTACCCAGTGCCAAAACTTGTTTATGTACATGCAGGTAATTTTTATAACTCCACTGTTATAACCCCAGTGTCTGAGGAATAAATACTCTCTGTATGCATCATAGTAGCCACTGGGGAAACAGAAGAGGAGCTCAGAAGAGGTTAGGGTTCTTTCCCCGACAAGTAAATTTTAAGTATAAACAGTTATAAGGAAAGTATCTACACATTTTTCTTCTGCTTTTCATGCAAGTTTGAATAGACTCAGAAGATAAAAAGGCAGAAAAAAATCCCCTACCTCTCCTGAGACAATGAAGGCTTTCCACATGCCAAGATTCTCACACCACCAGTCTGTTCTTGCAATGTGCAGCTGAAGGTCACTGTGCTCTCTCTCCATCAGAGTAATTTCATCCTTCAGCTTAGAAACAATCTGCAGAGAAAAGTTTATTCATTACAATTGGTAGGAAAAAGTCTGTGCAGCACACAAGCTTTGTGTCTTTAGGGACACTGTTCTGAAAGAAGAAAAGGTACAAAAGCAGAGAGAGAACAATTCCTGTGGATAAAGAAAAGACCAAAAATCACAAGTGAGGGAACTGATGATGCCTCAAACTTCTAAAGCACATAGCAATCTTAAAGGTCAACCCTCACACTAAAATAAAAACCAAGTTAGAAGTACAACTACTATCACACTACCAGCATAAAAGACACTTGAGATAGGATTATATACTGCACATGGTACGTTTTATAAGAATTTGAAATTGCCATTAATGAAATACACCTTACTAAAGACATCTTTATCATTTTCAGGTATACATCACATGACTGAAGAACCTGGGAATAGATTTCATTCCTAGGAATTCCTATGTTAGAAATCACTTAAAGTTATCACTTATTTCATTCTAGTTTTGAGAAGGCAAGGATTTGTTATTGTGGAAAGCACAAAATGTAGCCAAACATCCTGCCAGGAGACAGTATGACAAGAGAAGGTGGACATATACATAAGATGTGACATTAGAAACACAGCAAAAGCAGATGACACTTCTCCATTTTAAATATGATATACCACTAACCCAAATTTATCAGTTCTATCACTTACACCACAAGTGGTACATTCTACAGAGCTACAGGAATTCTATCTTATTCAGAATTGTTGTCTCATGTCAGATGTAAAATATTATCTACATGACAGCTATATAACAATTTTCTAGTAAATACCTCACCTTCAGAATAATTTTATATTTTACTTTATTTGCTATCAATGCTGAGACTTCTCTACAATCCCCTTACATTGACTACAGGAACATTCAATAAATACAGAACAAGTGGTAAGATTTTCTCGTAAGTAAACAGCTGTTACATTTACAAACCAAATACTCAGACTTTACAATAATACTGGATTCATTTTTCTATTCTGTTTCAGAGAGGTATCTATTTTCCAAGACCAAGAACATTTTAGAAACAAAAACATACATGGAAAAACCCTCTACTTCAGTAGGGGTACAATCCCTGCCTCCCCAAGAACCTAAGTACAGAAAGAATATAGCTGTTATGGTTTCAAGAACGCAAAAGGAACATAGAACATTCATGCGAATGAACCAATATATAAAGGTTTAGTTATATAGAATCATAGAGGGGCCTGGGTTGGAAGGGGGACACCCCAGAACAGCTGCAAATATCTTCAGTTGTCTGCAGTACCCTCTGGCCTCAAATTCTAGTGTCCACATCTTTCTCCTGGAGGTAGCTATGCCCAGAGCTGGGGCAGCAGAAAATGAGTGGGGTGTCAACTTCTATTCAGACAAGCATCTTTTCACTCACCCTGAGTGAAAAAAAATGGATAAAGAAGCCAGCCAGGTTCTGAGCAATGACTAATACCCAGGTACATTTTTGTCATCGCTAGCAGCAGGATTTTAGGAAAATGCCTTGGCTACTTGTTCATCTTACCCACCATCTGCAACCAAATCCCATTACACCTGACATGATAGGCCCAACTGCATGTGACCAAGAGGCCTGTAAAATGAACACAATTAAGTTGGCCCAAGACATGTGCAAGTCCCTTGCTTCTCCTGAGTATATCCTCAGATTGCTTGCCTGTTTCACTTTGCAAAGAGAAAAGGACATTTTTTGTTTGCCCTAGTCCAGAGATTTAAAGTTTCACATCGCTCCAAATTTTTCCTTTGATGGCAGCGTGCTTTCTCCTAGCTCCCAGTAAAGGAATCAGTCACTCCTAAAGGTTTGGGATTTTTACCCCTCAGCTCCGTCAGAGCTGGCGCTGCAGACGAGGGCGTTGTGCTGTGTCCCTGAGAGGCAGCAGAGGGCACAGGAGCGGAGCCGAGCATCCCCTGGCAGCGCGGCAGGAGCGGCGGCCCCGATGGCACCGCACGGCTGGCAGGGCAAGGGAGAAACACCCCTCGCTACAGACAGGGCAGCAAGACCACGGGAGAGTGATACTTATTCCATGGCCAATAAAGCAATATATATTGCATTCACAACTTTAGTTACAATAGCTTGTAGATGTGGGGGAAAAAAAACAACAATTAAAACTAAGTTCTGATTTCACCTTCTGTTTAACAAGTGGACTGAAATAACCATCTGACCCATCCAAAATAAATGTGACAGCTGGATATTACACAAACATACACACATCCAAAAAAAAATCAAATAAAAGAACTGAAGACACTACAGGTTCGTACCTTTTTGTCGGGTTTTGGTGAATTACAAATGGAATTTAGAGCCTGTTTCTTATACGCAAGCTTGTCATTTAGCTGGCGAAGTTTATTTACAGCATAACTGGCCTGTTCATTAATTCTTGTGCTGCATTCTTCAGTAGCTTCTTCACAAGTTTGGCTCTAGGAATAGAGGATAGGGGTAGTTACTACATTAATATGAGAAATGAAGCAGTTATTCATAGAATGACAGAATGGTTTCGGCTGGAAGGGACCTTAAAGATTATACAGTTGGGATCTCACTGCCATTGGCATGGACACTTTTCCACTAGACCAGACTGGTCAGAGCCCCATCCAGCCTGGCCTTGAACACTGCCAGGGATGGGGCAGGAGGTGCATTATTGTTTGCTTCTTGATATAGATGAAAATGTAGGTATAGCAGATATTCCAACCATCAGATCCAACATGAAATGTCGGTCTGTTGTAAAAAACCCCAACAGACAAAGCCTTATTATAATTTCTACTACAGTTCTTTGGCAACTCACAGCAACAGTGCAAAAATTACCTCCAAGCTAAGGCTTTAGTGTTAATGACCGGCAAAGTTTGTTTTAAAAGCAAAACCAGCTTAGTAGTCATGATCAATATTCAGAGCCAGATAGAAAAGTAAATACTTAGCACTGAGCTGAAACATAACGAGGATGGGGCAGCAGGGGACAAAACCAAAAAAATTCCATATTTCTGACAAACATTCCTGCCTCCCACAAACCTTCACAAAACAGATTTGTCATCCTGCAGAACAATCTAAACCAAGTCCTTTAGCTTTCTACACAGATTTTTCTGCTGTTTTCAGAAGTGTTAATAAAAATGTGTTAGAAGCACATATGCCTTTCCCTAAATTCATAAATCATTTTCATATATTCATTCAGACAAACCAATAGCTATTTCCATCTTGTGTACTACAGGCTGCAAAAAAAAAAATAGGAAACTTCACACATTTCAGTGACATTCTCCTTAACATCTTCTGACATATAGCTCAACCTCCCCCTTCTTACTGTACTTCCCCAAATAGACATTAAGACCTTGAAATCTAGCAAACAGCACTCAGCTTTTACTGCTGCCATGTTCAAAGATCTCTGAGGTCTGTTTGTGACTGAGTATATCTAAATTTATCTGTGAGAAGCTAAGTCTCTTCTCATGAAGAGGGGTTCTGTGTTATTTAATGATATTCCAACTAAATAATCTCTGTATCCTTATATCAAGATGGAACTCTCATACTCTTGTAAATTCTGTGAGTTTTAGAGGAGACAATCCTGTCATAAATTCCATGGTATCTTATTTAAGAAAGTCTGAGAAGAGATAACAGTAGCAACAATAACTAATCTCCTTAGCATGATCCTCAAACATAATGCAGAAGTCAGGAGTTCTAGGCTGAGAAATCCATGCCCTTTTCTAGCTCTGCATTTGCCTGCTATGTGGCTGAGTAAAAACCCATTAGCTCTATGCCCTCTCCTTTCTTCTCTCTGTTCTGCATGGACTTTTAACTCCTAGGGTCAAAAACTTGCCTCCAAGCATGTGGACAGACCTCAGCTCAGAATGTTGTCTTCTGGCACTACAATAACACAAATAATAATAATTAACAATATTGGGTGTTATTTAAAATGTTAATGTAAAAAAACATAAAAAACCCCAAACCTTCCACTTGTTGGGAAGCACAGAGGCAAAGAAGGAATCAAAATGCTATTTTCAGCACAAAAGAATTAGAAGACTTTTCATATGAAGTTCAATGCTAGCAATCAGAGAATTGCAATCAATCACAAACCAGTGAGGCTGTGCTCCCAGAGGTAGGCTACATGATTTCTCTGTCATTAACTTTTGATACACTTAAAGCAAATACCACTGCTGAATTACTGGGTTTATCACAACAACAACAAAAAAAAGCTAGAATTACAAGATCAAGTAACCTGTATTCAAAGCATCAAATTTAACAAATAAACAACCAGTTCACCCAAAGCTGAGATCATAATGGATTGTGCTGTCTTCCCCTGATTGGTAAGCTGATAATGGCTTCCATTTCTGTGAGTGACGTAGAACACAGATGTCAGTCTTATTTTAGTGACCTGACACATGCAGCACCAATGCAATCACCAGATCCTCTCCACAGAGTGCTGCATGCCAGCACTACCTGCTTCTGTATTTCTACCTGTGCTGTTTGTCCAAGCAGAAATACTTGGAGGTTTGTGGTGGTTTGTGGAGGTTTGTCCCAGAAACAGAAAGTGGTACCAGACTGGGAAGAAGAAAGAGCTTCTTCCACCTGCAGCAGAACCAGCAGTCTGGCTCTTTCCAGTTTCCTATCTTGTGACTTGATTTTCCCGCATTTAATCAGGGCTCATTCTTTTGTCCTCATCTCCTTGAGTGCACGAGATGGCTTTTTATCTATTCAGCTATAGCAGTGAAATTTATAGAAAATTAACACAGGTGATGCCCACAGTGCCCTAGGAAGTGGGGACATAGACCCAAAACCCAAACTAAACAAAAACCAATCTGTACTTCCTAACAATATGCATGCCTTCAGAAACATCCAATTTCTCAGCTGTCATTTCTGATATATGGGGAGGAAAAAAAACTACAAACTTATTAGCCAGTACTGCATTTTCACCAAAACTTGAAAGAACATGGGAAGTTTCAGAAAGACTCTTATAGTTTGTTTTCACCTCAAAGACCCTGAAGCATGGCACAGCACCACTACAATTGCTCTATTCAAGAGATACTCAAGAAGCACAGTATATACAACTTTGTACTTAATTAGTTGTGAAAAATTAAAAAAAAAACTGCTTTGAATTTATAAGCAGACTTTGCATTATATTAGTCTTTAAGGCTTCATGGCTGACACAGACTTCATGTCTGGCCCATACATATCCAAGGACTCAGAGGAAGGACAGATGATGCTGATGTCAAAAATCTAACTTTTTGGCAGCTCCAGTAGATATTATCAGACACAGTACAACTAGCCCTAAAGTGTTGTGTCAGTTTCCTCAGAGAAATCATTATCTGTGTTAGACTTTGAATAAGTCATATGAAGAAATTAGAAAGCATGGCATTTAAATGCCTCAGGAATTTCTGGACAAAACTGTTAGGAGCCATTGTGCAAAGCCTCAGTGGCTGCAAGCACAAGGACACACAGCCTTTGAAACACCTACTGCCATCAACACAGAGCTGAGTTAGTAGTGAGAAAACTAGAAAACACATCTTGAATATTTTATCAAGGAAAAGAATACAGGGGGAAACAAACACTGAAAAGATTCATCAAGCTCTAAAAGCACATATTGAAAGTAATTTACTTATAACTGTTCATCCCTGCAGATTTGCTGATACGCAAACTACAAAGACTATAACAACTCACCTACAGAAATTAAAGTCATTTAAGGAGTAAATACAAAAGCCTTAGGTTCTGGAAGAATTGTTTCTAAATAGCAGAATGTAGATCAGCACTTCTGGATTCTGCTTATTTGTTTATTTAGATCTGGTTTTGGACAAACTGGTACATTTCATTGAGTTCTGAGCAAGTTCACATGTGAAATGAAGACACGCGTGCTGATCTGAAGCAGCAGACTGACTGAAAGAGGCACTCAATAGTCTGAGACGTGCTCTTGTCAAGATGTTAATGTATAAATGCAACACACAAGTTCCTCTGCCATGACTGCTTTAGACAACCCAAGGAAAAAGCCTGCCCCAAGAAGAGTTGCCATTGGCTTATTGCTTATGACATTTTGAATGGTCTGTTTTAGTATTTAGAGTTCTTGTGCCAGATTTATCTTCCAACATGGTCTATTAATTTAGTCAATTAATCAATAAAAACCACTAAGATTTTATATTACTTTTTCTCCTCTTTTGTGCAATTTTAATACCTATTTAGTACCTAGGTATCGGTTCCTCGAGGTTGGGATTGAAGGCATTGAGATGCTATTTCATGTTCCGACTCAGATATTTATTATTTCTTATCTATGTTACAGTCTCACTACCGTGAGTTTGGCATTTTTCATTAGCAAGGCACAAAATGGCTAACTAACTCTTGTTACAAGGTCTTTTAAAACTAAACTATCCAATTAAGAAATGACACCTAGATTATTTTCCCTTTTAACCCAATAACTGATCCCCTGAAGTCCGCAATGCAGACCTTTCTGTCCAACCACAAAACATCCCAAACCCATGAAGAAGAAGGAAGACGGTAAAGAAGAACAACTTGCCTCTGCCCTAAAACCTCTATCTTGCCTTCATATTTATTTCTATATTCTAATACCCCAAACCCTATGTTTTCCACCCTGTGATATTACACACATCCAACTACACACCTGGAATCCCAGTGCTATTAATCAATTTTAAAAGCCTGTTCCACAGCCTCAGGTCAAATGCAGTGTTCTCTTGTGGGTCTGTGCTTTTCAGCACACAAAGTTTAAAATTCTCAGCATCCATGATTCCAACACCTAGGAAATGCATGGGAGACAGGGACAATATCTGGGCAGAAATCTACTGATGTTTCAGTGAGAATTTTTTCATTCAAAAGCAGAGCAGCTGAGCTTATACAAAATATGTTTTGCATTCTCCGTTTCTAAGGAGCATAATGAAAGATGTGAAATACAGAAGGCTTAGGAATCTGAACAATCTACTTCAACTAAATTAAACTTTAAGTAGTCTGTCATTTTGTACCATTTTATTTCAAAGAGCGTGTAAGCAAACAAGTCTTACCAGGCGAAACTACAAGAGTGATGATATTCATAAATAAATGAGTAAAATAAAGAAGAGTAGTCCAAAGCTCAAGGACAGAAGATGCTACTACATTCTTTTCTCAGGACAGTCTCTCGGATCACTTTAAATAACAGTGAAAGAAATTGTCTGTGTGACTCACCACTTCATCTTTGTCCTCAGGAGTTAGCTGAGCAGAACTTCTTTCTTCCTCCTGCTTGACTGATCTCTCATATAAATCACTGACAATGAATGAGGGGTAGTATCTGTCCTTTAGAGTTTCATATACATCTGCCTGAATTCTGTAGAATACTTCAATGCCTTTATTTCCCACAAGACTTTGCTGTATTTCCTTATATAGGGATTTCTCCACAGGTATTTCTCTGCTTTCCACAAAAAAATTCTGGTAAATTTCACTCACCAGTTGAGGTATTTCAGCCTAGGAAGCAAGGGAGAGGGAGGGAGAAAAGAATAATGAAAAGATATTGAAAATATCAAGATGACTCACGACCCAGGTGCACAATTTGAAGGATAATCAAGCTAATTTCCTATCCAAATGTATGAGAAGACATCTGTAAACATCTTTCTGAGATCAAGCATGCTGCCTGCCTATGCACCTCTGCTAAGCAATCCATTTTGCAAGTTAAGTATAGATATTTGTTAAGTGAAGAAACAGCTGTGCCCTAAAATTGCCAGAGCTTCCACACCCACTCTTTTAAATCCATGTTCCAAAAGGAAGAAAAATCCATGTTCCATTGAAAGGAAGAAAAGTGCTAGAGCAACAGTGTGCTCACCATTTTAAATTCAGATGGGAAAGCTCAGCTCTATCAGCCCTCCTGTCTTCTGCTGAATAGAATAAATTCACTTTACACATGATTATAATTAATTTGCAGAGGAAAAGGAAAAAAAATGCAAGAGAGGAAAAAAAAGCACAGTTGAAAAGACATTTACCAGTACAGAAGGCTGAGTATTCTTACTGAGCACAGTAAAGTGCACAGGATTGAACTTTGCATTAATGAACAGGAAAGAGAGAACATAATGTAGCCCAGCCCATGATCAGCTCGCTAAATTACCATCTCTCTAAACTGGACAGAATTAAAAAAGGTTTATCCACTCCCTCAGAATGGCACAATGTTCTTACCTGCCTTATCTGACAATACCACAGCCACATGACTGCAGGACACTACCTTTTTGTAAGCTGCCCTGTAGTGGCAGATATATCCATACCCACATGTACATACATATTGTTTTGAACAGGAAGACAAAAATCACAGCTGAGAGGTCATAAAGTGATTTATAGTACTTTTTCCAATCACGAGAAGTTTGCAAATCAGGACTGATTTACAGAACTCTCTTCACAGTGCCTGACAAACCGTTTTTATCAACACTCTCTAGCTTGAGTTGGTTGGTAGTCATTTCTTCAGACTGTATTAATGGTTCACTACTCATACTCTACAATTTGTCGCTCTGTTTACAGAATGCTTTATGTTTTCCAAATGACTGGAATAAGAGCAATAAAATTAGAGTGAAAAAAAAGTTAGCTGATAATCAATTATCAAATCTGTATTTCATGCTAGCGTGAATTCTGAAGGTTTAATTGCTTCCCCCAAAAATCCACCACACCAGTCATGAACAGCAAATCTGTCTTCTACAAATTCTTCCCCTGCACCATTACTTGTTGCAATTTTAAGTGATATTCCCTATCCTTGTTTCAGGGTTCTAATTGCTTCTTTATTTTAACCGAAATTACAAAATAGCATCGTTTCTTCTCCCTGTCAGTAGTGTGGCATTCCTGGAGAAACTTAGCTGCTACAGTTTAGGGACAGGTCTTTTAAAACAACACCTCTCTTCCAAAGAGATTTTAAGAACATAGATACACACAATTTCATTATTTTGGATTGAACGGGCTATCTGTAATTGGCAAGATGAGACACTTATGTACAGACTATCCAATTGGAGTGTGCTTCTAGGTTCCATGTGAACTGATACAACTAAAGCCTGCATGCTTTACTGAATGTTTTTTCTCTGGTGGAGGGGGAAATAATTCTACTACTTTTGCATATCAAGTATTCCTTTTAACAGATGTTGTTACACCATTCAACAATAAATCATCATCACAACAGCCCACAAATTTTAATTGCAATATTATCCTCAAATATTGACATGAAGCAGTTAAAAAATCCCAAATTGCTTAGAACCCATCCTATGCTATATTTCAAAAACAAAGACATTTCCTAACATCAAGACCACAACAAACTGTGTCATCAATGTACAAAGCCATATAGGCTTGCAACTTCTTCCACCTTGTTAGCATTCTTCAGATTCTCCACAGACTCCCAGAAGCCAATCAAAGCCATCTTGTCCATCCTTTCCACGTAGATCCGGAAGTGCTCTCGGTATGAAGGGTTGGCCAAAATTTCTTCAAACTGAAGAATCTGAAAAAGGGAAAACTAAGAATAAAAACTGAGAAAATGCCTAATTCTAACTACTTTCCTTATAGGGAAAATCTTTTCACCATGCATCCCACAATCGTGTCCTAGATTCAACTACACAGACCTCCTACAGTAATAGTTTTACTTCATTAAAAAAAAGGAGAGAGTTTTAAGTACTTAGGAGATAAATTCATCATGCTTCTATCAGATAGTAAATACCTCCACATCTTTCTGATCAGGATACATTTCAAAGGACTAAGACAGCATTTCAAGTCACTCATTAAATGCTTTTGTCAAAAATTTAACTTCCAATGTTCCTGCAAAGCAGAGGAGCTGAGCTGAAAGCTAAATCATCTGCTCTTTACTTGTTTCAAACACCAGCAGTTTCCATATCACAGCCTACAGAGCTTTCAGATGTATCTCAATTATTCCAAGAGACACAGAGAAAGATGGAATACCTTGGCTACCAGGGCATTTGGTGGCCAGTTCCCACTGTTATTAAAAAACATCTATCAGAAACACAGTCAGGAACAACTATGTTCTGTGATATAATGCTCAGGACTTTTCCTGAGTGAGGAGGGTGTACATCAGGCAGTAAAGGAAATGAAACAGACTTCCTGTACCCATGCAGATGCTGCAGCCATTAAAGAAGTTGCATTAAAAAGCCATTATCACTTCATTATTCTCTACTATTTTTGTGAATCCAGGCCTTTTCTTTGAGACAAACACTTGAAAACAAAACACTTCTCTGGCAAAATGATCAAAACTTCCCATACTGAATGCTTCCCATACAAAACTCCCCATACTTCCCAAAATGAATAACCTTGTTTTTCTCTGAAAAACAGGACCATTTTTCCAAATACCTCAATAAAACCAAGCAACCTTTTCTCTCCAACTCTCCAGTCTTGCAGCTGAACCAGTTTTCATGTTGCTTATTCAGTGCCATTACTTTTATCACCTAGAACCCAAACACACTACCCAGTGTAGTCTGAATTTCTTTGTTTCTCACAGGCACCAACCAACTCACACCTTTTTCTTTGAAAAGAAAAGAAGGTCCTTAAGCACTGGGGCTAATGAGTCTTCCTATGAGTTTGCATTTTATAGCAAAATTTATTTGGTATAGAGCAAGGTGTGAACTCTGAGACTGAGGCATTAATCATTTATCTAATATGGATTTTCTGATACCTAATAATAATAATAATAATACAATTTTAGTCAGCAGCAGAATACCTCCCTCTCCTGGAAGACTGCTCGTTTTCCTAAATCTAGCACCTGTGAAACTCTACAATCAAGTTATATGTAGGAAAAAGAGTTTTCTTGTCTCAAGCTACACGTGAGGAAACCATCTACATGGGCACATACACAATTATTGGCACAAAATCAGTGCCTTAACAAACCAAGCTAAACATGGTTCTTTAACAACTGCAATCATCTATGCTTTGCCTGAAACAGCTCCCCCAAATTTTGGGCAGTGTTTAAGTAAATTTTATTTGTCTCAGATGAAATGCCCATTTACATCTTTAAACTTCCCCTGTGATAATCATGTGCTATTCTTCTCTTTGTCCTTTACCATACCAATATCTTCTGGACGTGACTTTGCTCTTCGCTTGAAGACTATTTAGATATATGAATATCTGCCTTTAAAAGTTCACTCTATAAACCTCACTGAAAAGCAGAGAGCACCTTGTTCAAGCTAAGCTTAATACAGAAATGGTGATCAGGCTGTCAAAAAGAACAACACAAACATGGCAATTTAAAGGCCAGTCTGTGATTTAGCCTCATTACTGTGCATCATCATATTTTCTATTCAATCATTCTACCAGAGACAATGATTTAAAATACAAGTGTAAGAGGGTTTCCTAGCCCCTCAAACAGATGTTTTCCCCATCTCAGGGACTGTCAGCTCTGTAAATAATAGCAGAGTTAATAAATCACAACATGGGGCATGTGCTGTCGCTTCTTGAGTGAGAGGTCACCTTGGTCTCTATATTTCTGTTATCCAAGCCATACCCACTGTGGCTGCCAGCAAGGAGGGTAACTAACAAACAAACCCCTCTCAGGAGGAACTGGGGCTAAGTGCTGCTGCAGGGAGCAAGGCAAGTGCAGCCATTTCTCCCACCTAACAGAGGACCCATTGCACCAGTGCCCCATGGCTATCAAAGCAGTGATGCCTAGCAACAGTGTTACACAAATCTCCCACCAGATAACCTTGCAAACTAAAACCAATAAATTAATGGGCAGAAAAGCTTATTCTCTTGCAGAAATGAGACCTCTCAATTTTTTTCTTGATTTTTCTTTAAATCTGGAGTATCCTGGAATTATTAAATATGTTACCAGTCCTATACTAAAAACATTATGTTACAGCTGCAATGCCAACAATGGCAGGCAAGAGGTGAAAAATCATAAATTGTATGTGTGCTGGTTTTGGCTGGGGTAAAGTTAACATTCTTAAGAAGCTGGCAGGGGCTAAGTTTTAGATTTGTGCTAAACACAAGGCTGATAACAGAGATGCTTTTGTTATTGCTAAGCAGAGCTTTCACAGAGCCAAGGCCTTTTGTGCTTTTGGTAGTGCCACACTGGAGAGCAGACTGGGGGTGTGTGGGAGACTGGGAGGAGACACAGCCAGGACAGGTGACCCCAGCTGACCAAAGGGATGTTCCAGACCATATGGCATCATGCTCAGTACGTAAAGTGGGGGACATTTGGTGTGATGGCTTTGTCCTCCCAAATCAGTTACGTGTGATGGGGCCCTGCTCTCCTGGAGATGGCTGAAGACCTCCCTGCCCACGGGAAGCAGGGAATTAATTCCTTGTTTTGCCTTCCTTGTGTGTGTGTGGCTTTTGCTTTCCCTATTAAACTGTCTTTATCTCAGCCCATGAGTTTTCTAGGTTTTACCCTTCTGATTCTCTCCCCAATCCTGCTGGTGGGGGAGTGAGCAAGTGGCTGCATGGGGCTTGGCTGCAGGCTGGGGTGAAACTGCAACAGTTCTTTTTGGCACCTAGCTATTCTGTGGATCTTCCTTTCAGGATTTATGGAAGAAGTCCTGCAGTAATTTGTAATTGTCAGCAAAAGATAATTTTATGATTCAGTATCACCATGGATTAGAGCACAAAACTCTAAGCTATGTTGGCACATACACAGGCATTAGGGCATTTGTACATGCTCAAATCTAATATCCAGTTAGCAGATATAATCTTAGAATTATCAGCCTCCACAGCAACCCTTCAAATCCTGTTAACTCAAGAGCAGTTTCCAGGTTTGGAAAAACCAGAAGCTTTAGTGTTGCCACATCAATTCCCTGCCTCAACAGGAAAGTAACTTGTATATCACAGCTGGTCACAGGCTCTGCCTAAGACTGGGAAAGCGTCAGGTTCTTCTATTTTTTCTTAAGTGGGGTGCTTTAACCAGCATCCCTAGCATGTGCCCACAGGAGAGACTTGTCCCCAGCCCTACAGAGCAAGCACTTGGTCTTGTTAAATCCCTAAAGACAGTCACAACCTCTCTCTGGACAGGAACGTAGAACAACTAGGTAGTTTAGGACTGCACAGGCACTAGGCACAGATTAGATGCACTGTACTGGATTTCTTTGCAACATACCAGATTCCCATTCACTATAATCACATTGACCTATAATGAATAGCCCAAATAAAGCTGGTAAAGCACTGCAGATGGTTGGGATGAACAGCATATGGGTCACTAGAGGAAATTCTCTTCTGGGTTAACAGGATACAGTCAGATTGCAAAACTTCTGGTTGCTGCTTAGGATTTTTTCCTTTTTTTAATTGGCAGAAGGCAGGAATAAGTGGAATGTAAAAACCAGTACAGATAAATATCTTTTTCCAAGCTGCATTTTAAGCCCCCTTAACTAATGTTTTTTTCCATAGATTGACTAAAATTAAAGCCTGTATTTATCTTGTTATGTTTTAAAAAGAGGCAAGTCATCAGAAGACTATCTCTGTCACAGCAATGTAAACGAAATGCAATGATTATTTAAGTATCAGAAAGTATATACTAACCATATAAGGAAGCTGGCTATTTTACTGCACATACACTAATGTAGAAGTCCCTGCCTTGAGACTCACATGTTCATAAACATACTTCTGTCATAAAAAAACTCATCACCAGGCAATAAGGTGACAACAATTTAAGCTTGTTTTCTTAATATTCCCTAAATTCTGTACCATGATGTATCCTGACCTAATATGATCTTACAATCTGAAGCTAAGAAATCACTTAGCTTCAGTGATTTCTTAGTGAAAATCTGGTAAGTCACCAGTTAAATCAACATCTATCCACAGATGCAGTGGAAGCAAGATCTTCTGCAGGAGTTTCATCTTAGTCCTCATCATCTGGATTTTGAACATGAGCTTGTTCCACCTCAAAATACACTCAGATGGTTTCCTTGCTATTTCACACCTAGTTCAGGGTCAGATCCCCAGACCCCTCCTAGAACCCACGATCCACAAAACAGCTCCACTAAGATGCTGTGACTCCATATGTTAAATCTAACAGACAAGGTGGTGTGGCTGTTGTGCTCAGCACAACAGAGGAAAAAAATCTTTCACTGGATAAACACAGACAAAAAGAATTCAACTAATTATTGCAGTACTGTGCAGGCACAGCTCCTAGGAAAAAGGACTGTAACAGCACTGACTATAAAGAGATGCTTTATATATTACACTTACTCAAACGGTGTTCTCTCCAAAAACAAATCTAACACCGTGGGCAGAGTTTAAATCAGAATCAGAGGTAATGACAGAATTCAGATTCAGAGAGTAGCTGTGGTTTGTTTGTCTTTGCTTACAAGCATTGGATTATAATTCACATATTTAGGATTTCCCTAGAGAAACTAGATTCAGGAAAATTAGGTGAGTGAAACATGTACAAAATCAAATGAATAAAAATCACAAGACTACATAATCAAACAGAACACTAACAGCTCCAAATAATCCATCTCCGTATAAAGTCCATAATCAGAATATGCATAAAAAACATTTTACCAGCAATGCCATTACTCCCCTGCTACTGCAGTCAAGAAAAAGCTTTCTGTAGGATGCATAAGTGAAATCAAAATACAAGTTTAATTCACTTGTCAACTCTTTGTTCAACTAGTACCAAAAATTCCCCAAAGTTAATAACATATTCAAGCTTCTGCATTACACTTAAACAAAATATTAATTTAAAACACCATCAGTAAATGCCCATTTCTGACCAATTTCATGCAAGTTGAAGAAAGGAAGGCAAATATACAGTTTCTTCTACAAAAGCTAGTTCTGCAGTTTAGATCCTACCTTAACAGAAACATGGAACAACAGAACAGAAATATGGAACAACCATATTATAATGAGTCTAAGGGTAACAAGCTGCAACCTACTACTGTATCTTATCTACTAAATCCCAAACAATGCCTTTCCCTTTTGCTTAGAAAAGAGCCTGAGTGTTCAGTCAATACTGCCCAAATGGGGGAGGCCAACATCCAAAATAACACCAGCTGCCTTGAAAGATGAACCCAGACTGCAGCTACAACAGTGCTAGAAGAGGGTGAGAAGAAGCAACAATGAAGAAAGACTGATTCCTCAGCTAAGCATTTTTCTGTAATCAAAATGGGACAGCATGGCCTCCATCTCTCAAGGAGCCTCCCACAGCTTCCTTCCTGGCAACGGGGAATCAGGGACAAGAGAAGGGAGAAGCAGTTTTCCTATTTTCTATACTGACATAACTTTAGAGGAGTTCTAGGGCTTCATCACAAAAGCATCAAAAGCTTAGAAGCAAAACTGCCTCAGATCCCACTGTTTACACCATCACCACAACAAATGCCTGTGCAAGAAGTCATTATTGCTATTAATAGTACCATTAACTCAATATTGAGCTGCTCATTGGTATATTTGCAGGATATAACCCCAGGTCAGCAACTCCCACTAAAAAAACCCATTGGTTCATGAAACATGCAACGTCACCTTCGGGAATTCCTTTGATTTTAGTTACAATATTATATTTTATTATATTCCTGACCAATCCCTGCCCCTATCAAGTGCATCTTCACTATTGGACTCCATTCTTGAACAATCATATGTCCCCATGTATCTATCCAAAAAAGTTGATAACATCTCAGCAGGCATCCAAAGTGGCATCATTGGCTCACGCAGTGCTGCCACATGCTCCCGTCTCTCTTTTTCTCCTTGGCACCACTTGCTGCACTCAACTTCAGGAAACAGATCAGGACTGTCTTGGCACAGTCCATGACACACCATCTGAAATCATGCTTTAAGGACATGTGGGGAGTAGGGAATCATTGTGATTCAGACCTTAGTCAAGAAAGAACAAAATACAAAAAGTAGGAACAATTTCTCCATTATTCTACTTCTTCTAAAATGCTACTAAGTTACAATTATTATAAGGCCATAATGAAAATTAAAGATCCCTGCAGGAAGAGATAAGCTATCTCCTACCTACATGAAAAACAAAATCTTTTCACATTTGAATACATCAGCTACTGTTCTCTGCCCAAAGAGAACAGAACAGATTACAAAAGAAGTCACTAAAATTTTTAAAGATTTGCAAGGCTAAGTGGTCTTTTTTTTTTTTTTTGTAGATGCTGGCCAACACAGTAGTTACTTCTAATTCCAGACTACAGTGGTATTGAAAACTAGCATTCAGTCACAGCAGCTTTACCAGAGTTTTTCTGCAACAACTGCCCTGAGCTTTGTCAAACACCTCCTTCCGTAAGTGTTTACTTTTGAATAATTCAGTATCTTCAAAACCCACACATATTTCTTAAAGTAAATATAATGAAGGCCAAAGACATATTGAACATATGTTGGCAGTCTTTTATTTGAAAGCAAGTTGCTACTTTCACAAAAGCTGCTACCATGTCCTTATTAACTCCCTACAGGTGGTATGTAAAAAATCACACCTGCTTACAAGCCACTCAACCCTTTGTGAAGTTTCACATTGCACAATATTCCAAGCTGAGCAATTAACATGTCTTTGCAGGTATTTCAGTAATCTTTTCCCAAGGTAAATAAACCAAGCATCAATTAATTTGTACTTGACTCCTGGAGGAAGGGAGGGATTAACGACAGTGAGGTAACATGATCCAGTGGTAACACACTTAGAAAGACCTTCTGACAATGCCATTTATACCTTCTGACTTGGAGGGCCATCGCCTTCATCAGAAATGCCATCTTCCTGCTGATCATAAGCAGGCCCTCCCAGGAGCCTGATTCTCTTCTCACATTGCTTCTTTGCCACTGTCAGCTGATTAATATACCTCTTCACATTGCGAGCCCTTAGCAGGTCAGCTTTCATTGCTGCAGTTTCTTTTCCTTTTGAATCTAAGATTAAAGCAAATCAGAGGCAGGATTTTACAACAGGAAAACATCATTGTACCATTGCTTCTGTGAAAAGCAAATCAGAGATAGTATCTTATGACATGAAAATATTGTACCACTGCTTCTGTGACCTGTGTGATCAAAACATCTGTCATCTATGAATTAAAACATCTGTCATCCATTCTCATCAGTACAGATACTGGCAAGTTTGTATTTGAAACAGAATGAGGATTTTGAAACATTCTGCAATTGCAACTCAACGGTTTACACAAAAAAGTGGAGGAAAAAAAATCCTTATTCAAATGCATAGCAAAACCCAACCTCTCCAGCTCTCTTTTTACAGTTTGTTGGAGGACACAGCCCAAGACCTCTATAGAGGATGAACGTTTATCAGATGGCATTAAGGAAATTACCTACAGCCATGGTAAATTATAACACAGGGAGCTGATAGCCTATATACCTTACTGAACATAGCCTGGAGTCTTACTGACTGCCTGGAGTCACGAGGGACTGGACTCTCTTCCCCCCCAGCCCAGCATGACACATTCCCACACATCTTATTTGCAAACCCAAACTTGTTGTGCCTGATGTGAACAGCATATCATACAATATCCCCTCCAGACAACTGACCAAAGGTCATTCAAAATGGTCAGATGACTAAGAAAATAATTTTTATAATGCCACATCAACACTGCACAGTACTGTTAAAAAGTACTGTGAAGATGACAGTCAGCTGAATAAGATTTAGTAATAGCCAGTGTAATGGTTATGCATTCTACATTCCATCCTCTTCAGCTAATTACCAGGGTCTAAAAAAAGGAGCAGCAGATAAAGCAGATATACAACTGTATTGTGTGGAAATGTTTAATATCTGCAGGATGCAACTGACTCACATTTATACATTGATTTTATTTTCCTCTTGCTCAATGATAACACTCATGCTTTTTTGGGCTGCAGCTATTACTCAGGAGCAAAGTACTTGGCTTTTACTTGGATTATCTGATTGCTCAGAGATAAATAGTAAACATCTATTCTACTATGTTTACAAACAATTAAAAGCTAGATCATGTAGATAAAAACAGCATTTGATTTTTACAAGAGTTGCTTTTAAGAAACAGCTACCTAGTTAGGTTTATGAATGCACACACAGCAAAAAGGAAATCTCTCAGAAATTATTTAAAATCCCTATTTTAAGCAAGTTTCTAATACATTATGGCAACTTCTCATTTTACAACTGTTTTTACCCTTCTATTTCCCCCTCAAAGCCACACATAAGTATTGTATGCAACTCTAAGTTGTCTTTTACATACTGAAGGACAACTCAAGGTACATGGAGCTCCCTGAAGTTCTACACATAACTGAGTCCAGATATTCTCCCATTATCTTTGCTCATATTTTTAATCTCACTTGATTTGCTTTATGTATTTATGTTGGTAGGGATATGCTTCCTGATACAAATGCCCTTAGTATTTTAATGGATAAGTATCATTTGCTTCTGAGCTGCCATATAATAGGGAACTAAAGAGATGATACTCACTGAAGCAAATGATAAAATTACCAAAAAAAAAAAAAAAAAAAGCCATCTGTTTTTCTGGTATGTTATCTCCACAGGGAAGTCAACAGAGCATTTAATTTAGTGTTTCAGTTCCCTAAACAGAAGTACTAGTATTAATGAGAGAAAAGGAAAGGAAAAGACCTTAAGGACAGAACAATGCTCTCCCCAAATCAAACCATTTACAGCTATTACAAATACAGGAACAGAAATTTAAAGTGAAGATTAAACCCCAACCTCTTCCCTGCTGCACTTGACTCTAAGATGATTTTTTACAAGTTATCAATTCTTTCAATAGTTTAAATGCTTTGGGCTCAAAATGCATACTTGAAATCCCACACCTCTGAAAACCCACTAACAGTACAATGCAATGATCCTTTAGCCTTCTTAAAACAAAAGTACCCTTCTTGATGGGAACAAGGCATTCTTGAAGGGTTTTCAAAGTACGCGTGTCTACTTCACCTGAAATCTTATCCCGTGACCGCAGCAGGCCTCCAGGAGAGATTAATGAGCCCACCACTTCCAGTGAGTATTTCCTGTCTTAACAGAGATCCTTCAAGAACATTCACCTCAGCTCTTCATATCCAAAAGGAGCCACTCCACCCAAGCATCACTCAGAGTTACAAAGATCACACTGCCAGCCTGTTTCTGCTCCATGGATAAACTGGACTAGTCACCGTGAAAGCCGGGCAATGACGTCCTTCACAAATAAACAAGAGGCTGATGAAAAGCAGAGCAGCACAGAATGTGGCTGATGTGCTACAGTGCAGGAAAGACAGCATGGAAGCATGGACTAACACTGAGCATCGCTTCCCTCTTCCAAATTACAAAAGATAAGCTAGTAAAAATCAGGAGGAGCATTTTCAGCTCAGCTGGAGAAGGTTCGGTGGATCACAGGCTTTCTCCAAACCTTTTTGCTTTTGAGATTTTAGAGATTTTCAAACCTAAACTGCTCTGCTTTTGTCATATTAAGCACTATAAAAACAATATTTTAAGTTACAAAGACTTGTCTTTTTAATATATTCTTTCTGATTCCACAATCACCAAAATACCGAGACAGAATTACGAGTGATTTTCATTGGAGTGATACTCCATTTCTGAGTACCAGAAAGATGATGTTCATTATATTCAGGTGTCACTGCATAAACCAAATAAAACCAGAAAGGCACAAAAGGAAAGGCTTTCATGTATTCACACACCCCCCAGCAAGTTTCAATAAATGGAAAATAAGTAGATTTCTCCTACTAAGATACCGCTTCACCACAATATAACAGGGAGAAAAAAGCATCCTTTGAGTAATATTTTTTTAACTAGTAACAACTTTGCCGTTTGGGTATTTCTCTCAAAAAATATTATTAAAAACAAACAAAAAATCACTCCTTATCAGCAAGACAAGAATTATGCCACTTAGGGATTTCTTCCCCACAAGCTGTATACACTTTATGAACAGCAGAGCCTCTGTCTCCAAAGGAGCAAAGTGTCTTTTACTAACTTCCTCCACAATAATTCTCCTTATCTGGGGAAATTTTGACAGGACATGCACTGCCATGGAGGAACTTAAAATCCCAAAAGGGTCCTGTGCACCTCTCCCAAAGGCAACCAAGAGCAATTAGTACCAAAAGCAGAATTTCAAACTCTGCTTATCAATCCACAGTTGTAGATAATTCAATTTGCACCAAACAACATTAAAATAGAAATGGTCCAAATGAGGTCAAACTTACCACGCAATCAAAGCTATGCTACCTGTGCAAATTGTTTTATTCTCTGCATTTTTGCACATCTGCAGTAATTTCTGACAAAGCTTCCACACTGTCTTCGAAATCACTCATAAATATCTTGACTTGAGCTAAGCTAGAAGTATATCCCCAGAAGGATATCCTAGAGCCCACCAAAATGATTTCTGAAAAGTGATTTCTCACACCAGTTTTCTTTCCTCTTCTCTATTTTTTCCTATGGTGGCTTTGCTACTTGAGCAGGTTTATATCTATTAAATACATCAAACTGAAGTACATATTCACATCATCCATTTTTAAGTCAGAATATGAGGCCTTCCAAATTGTCATGCCAAAAAATGTCACACAAATTTTATTACCCTTAAGCACACTGGAGGATACACAAAAACAATGAAAATTTGCTTAAAGCGGAAGCTTAATTGTATTTTAGACATGCATGATCCGTCCCCTCTCTTAGCCATACCAGCAGAAGGCAGAGATTTCTCACTTTACCTTATATATGGAAAAAGCATGAATTTAAAAAATACCAGTTCTTGTTCCTTTATAGCTTCAGTAACTACGGATCCATGACACCTGGCAGCACGTACAACAGCACTGACCAACCCTCCCTGTCACTGAAGAAGCAACACACATGCTCCCCCATCACAAGCTTTTTTGCAAGATTTTTTCCAAGAGACAGGTTAAGCACATACAGGGCCTCCTAAATGCCATGCTTAATATTTAAGTAGTGAGCATTGATTTAACATTTTTGTGTAAGCAGTAACTGGAATCTTATATGCAACTTAAAAGTCTTTATAGACCTCCTCCAAATCTTAGAAACCTTGAATTACAAGTTTTAAAAGCCTATGTAGGCCTGGAAAAGCATTTATTCAACTCTGTGAGAGCGGGAGGACCTTTAAGAATAGCACACACTGTTCTTCTATTGCCCAAGGTCCAAGGAAAGGATCTTGGGCAGCTCTTCTCTGGTCTGACAAGAGATTGAGAAAAAGAAGTGTTAAATCCCAACCACTTCTACAGACAGGTCTGGGGAAAGGGACTTACAGGGAGACCACGGACAAATTCAGCCTTGATCATTAGCAATGCATCGTACAACACGGCCTCCCATTCACAGCCACAGCTGAGAAAATTAAAAAGTCAAGTGGCAGTAAGAGAAATCTGAGCCTGGGTGTCAGTATGTACAGTAAAATTACAGAGAGCCTCTGTCTGCAGGTCCTTGCATCCCCTTTGGTCACATTTATCTGACCAGTCAGCCTCTTCCCTCCCTCTTCCACTGAACAGCATCTTTCCAGCGGAGAGATGCATTACTATCACTAGCAGACACAAAGGATCTCAGGAACAGAAAGAAAAACCTTCCTTTACAAAGCTGATTTGAAAATCACAAATAAACCCAAGTAAATGTACCACAGACTCTGTAGCCTTTACCCTCATCCGCATGGATTCCCTCCACACTTACTGCTTGAGCATGACGTGCAGGCACAATGTCAGCTCTTTAAGCCCTGCCAGAAAACTGCAAAAATAATTGTGTGTGAATGTTTATTCCTGTGTGGAGGATGCAGATCAGGGGGAGGAATCTTAATACAGTTTTGATATAATTGAGTTACATGGCATCTGTAATCTGCTGGAACACACAAGTATCCATTTTACTTCACTTTAAATTATCATCTTGACAAAACCCACACATCACAACCCACATAACTAAGCTAGCCTGCAGCCCCAGCTTTTTTTTTTTTTTTTAAGTCCCTTTTTAAGGCTGAACATTCAAGTCTCTTTCAGAACCACAGCACCTGAGAGGCCTGCCCACAGCCAGTTCTGTTTCTGTGCCGCTTGTCAGCTTTGCTTATGAAAGCAAATATCTAGACACACAGTGGGAAGGCTCAGCAGGAGAAATCTGCTGCTGCAACGCAGACCTCTCCGCACAGAAATGGCTGCTTATTCCATCTGTCTCACAATCCCTGCTTGAAAAGGAGCAGTTTTCTCAACAGGGATGCCCTGGTGTCGATTACACTGTAGGTCTGAAAAACAGTCCCATCCAGTCATCCAAGGGTGGTTTCCAGCCATGTTGTGAAGTCACATGTAAGGTGGAAGGCATAGGAAATTAAAAGGCAAATCAAACAAATCCCTTTACAAAAAACCCTTAAAAAAAAAAAATCTGTTGAGAGACTTGCTCTGTGTTGCCCTAAGACTAAGTACATGCATTTTTTGGGTTTGTTTTAAAAAGCAGCTAGTAAAGAGAACCTTGCTAAAATTCTGGTAGGATCCTGTAACACAATATCAGTATGAGAAGAAACAAAAACGTGCCTGTTAAAATTAGAACCAGTGTATTTAAGCAGCTTCCTATTCATGTTACAACAAATATCAAGTCATTATAGCAACTTACTTTTATTGCTATTTCCCAATTGATGTTTTTGAAACATTTTCTTTTCAAAAATTAAGTTTCTTGCTTCTGGAAACTTGCATATCATCTGTCATTCATGCTATAATGCCCAATCCAGGTATTTGTTCTCTTACAAACTGCTTTAATAGATCAAAATGCAGTAAACATTTTCAGATAAGCATTTAGAGTCCTTCAAAATCTTTAGCAGAGAAGATAGATTTTTGGAAAAAAAAAAAAACAACTAAAATACTTAAAATTTAGCTTAAATTTTAATTGTTTCAGTATTTAGAATGAATCCATATCAAAAGGTAAGACGAGGAGAGTTGTTTATAGTTAAAGGTGTAGAAAGATGTGATTCTTTTAACCATAGCACATGTGACTGTAGAGAGGGGTACCATCTGAAAATACCAATCGGAAGAAAAACCAAACACAAATTAACTGGACAAAGAAAAACAACAAAACTGCCACCAAAACCAAGCTGCCTCCTACAGTCACTGCTTGAGTGATCACGACCATTTGGAAAGAAGATACACAGGAAGGCACTGTTGGAAAAGTGAAGTAAGGCAAATACATGCACACACCAGATTCTGTGCTTTTGTGCCAGTGTAAATGAGAGAAATGCAGTGTCAGAATGCAAGGTAACAGCTTCTATTTACAGTGGCCTGCACTGCTCCAAAATAAACTATCTACACCTCTAGAAACAATAATGCTGTGTTATGCTTCCTATTCAACTTTAGCAATGGCCAAAAGCAATTCTCCTGGCCACAGAAATGTTATCATCCACCCACAACTGGCATCATGCTGCAAACCTCTCACATTACTTTGTGTCTCAACATTTTAGACCTTTGACCCTCTCAGGGAATCAAATGCAAAATTTACTGCTTAACAAGAATCAGATGCTTTTGCACGTTTTTGTTTGCTCTCTTATGCTCACATACCAGAAGATTCAAGTGATAAAAATCGGAAAAGAAAGGAACCCCATAATGTGCCATTTTTTAACTACAGAGGATTTAATACAATGATGTTTAGAAGTACTTTAAAATACTTTCTGATTTTATTAGTGTCCTAACAGCTAAATATTTTGCCAATAGGTGGCACCAGCACTAGTTAAAAAGTGTAAAGAATGCTGTCCTTACTGAGCAACAAGCCTTCCTGTCCCACCTTACTAGGCACCAACATTAAATGCATACTTTGGTATCACCAAATAAAACAGTAAAAAGGTCAGGTAAGTGTATCCCCTGTAAGAAGTCGTCGGTCTGAAATCTGGTCCTCAGGCTATTCATCATTTAATAACAGACAGAGTTTTGGCCACCTCTGCTACACTAACTGCTCCTTAGGTTTTTGTTTATACCTTCTTCTACTGAAAACACTGCCTCAGGAAGCTCCCATATTTCCAAACAATGGAGGCTGAGACGGCTCTCGTGTGGAAACCCAGCTGAGTACTACATCCAGTTCTGAGGACCTCAGCACAGGAAAGACATGGACCTGCTGGAGCAGATCCAGAGGAGGGCCAGGAAGATGATCAGAGGGACGGAACACCTCTCCCAAGAAGAAAGGTTGAGAGAGCTGGGATTGTTCAGCCCGGAGATGAGAAGGCTTTGGGGACACCCAGCTGCAGCCCTTCAGTACTTAAAGGAGGCCTGTAAGAAAGATGGGGACAGACTTCTAGCAGGCTGTTGCAATAGGACAAAGGGGCAATGAGGGACAATTTGGATTATATAAAAGAAGTGTCTTTTACAGTGAAGGTGACAAAACGCTGGAACAGGCTGCCCAGAGAGGTGGTACATGCCCCATCCCTGGAAACATTCAAGGTCAGGTGGATGGGACTCTCAGCATTCTAGTTGAAGATGTACCTTTTCATTGCACAGGGGTTGGAGCATTTTTGAAGGTCCCTTCCAAGCCAAACCACTCTATGATTATACATCCACATACGTACTATCTACACTTGCTGTACTCTGGCAAGTGGACATCAGGCTCAACAGAATGCTGGCCAGCCAGAGTTCAGCTGCTCTAGCTGAACACCCAGGCACTAAAGAAGCAGTTACATTTTCAAGACCCAACTTTGCCACAGGAAAAAAGGAAATAGCTATCAGCAAAACTATCTCTTGCCAGGCCAGGTTGGGGTCAAAGCTAAAAGATGCCCTTGACACAAAAGGCAAAAGCTCATTTAGCAGCAAAGAAGGGACTGTCACATACATCCAGCTGCCACGCTCTCACATCACTGCAGGTATGCACCTCCTGCTGAGGGAAAAGATTAAAAAAAGACAGAATGAGATCGTGCAGACACTTTCATTTTGCATAAAGCTTACATTTAGTTATTCACCATTAACTCCAGGGGTAGCATTACCCTGTAGCATCTAGAAAAGGAAACATCAAAACATGATGCCAAGTAACATGGTAGTCTATCCTATAAGATTTCAACAATCTTTATGTTAGCAGTGAGCTGTGTTGGGTTTTTTTTGTTGGGTTTTGTTTAAGAGAGGTACCACAGTTTTTCCTCTAACCTGTTCTTTTTAAAATTTAGAACATATTAAATTCATTACCACATTAGGTAAAATGCCTCCACCACCTTTAGGAAAAATAAGGCACAAAACAGTCTTAAGAACTAGATTTTACCCCTCTACAGTTTTGATAGTTCTCTTAAGAGTTTATTATACATACATGGAGCCTGAAAAATTTTGGTAGATGAAAACTGGAGTGGAATAATTGAAATTAAAAATCTACCCTAAATTTGTGTGAACTATAAAAAGATTGTATTTGCATACCTCTGTTGGGCATACTGTTTCACATGTTTCAAGCAAAAAAAACATCACCTTCTTCAGACAATGTGCACAAACATTGGCTATTTAATAAACAAAAGGGTTAGCCCCAATAGGCCCAACAGCTAACAGAGTCAGCAGTAGTAATCAACCCTTAAATTATATATAAGGCTACCATGGGAATAAACCAAAAATAAAAGTCCATATTATAATACAAAACTTCAGTGCACTAGCTAGTGAAATTTCTTTTAGTTTTTTTTTTTTTTTTAGTACAGGTAGAAATCAAGAGCCCAAAAAAATGCAGAATCAACTTTACCTCATACCACCAGCTCTACAATATTTTTGTATCTGTTCTCCCATACCAGACAACTGTAGATTTAAAAACATATTCTGTTCAGGATTTAGAACACTAGATATTTAAACAGATAAAGTCAAGTGAGAGAGAGGAGAATTAATTAATAAATAATTAATTGTAGGAACATAAACTGTATAAAAATATTCCCCAAATCAATTATTGTCTCAAAAAGACCATTGGTAGCACAAATAGAAATATGGGCTTAGCAAGATTTGATTTTTCATTATGCTCTCAGAGTTAAATTCCTTGTTCTCATTTTATTACTTTATGAAACAGACTTTCCATTCAATTACCTTTCATCTGAAAAATATTAATACCTATTTCTATAATGTACACTTGAATAAAAACCAATGCCTACTTTTCCTTTAATCTTTGTTTGATACAAGCAACATATTCTACTGGAATGCACATTTAGCTCTATTTTAGAATGTAAACAAAAAGCATTATTGGTGTTGACAGCCTTATACTTTCCAAAACTTGAGCATGGACCTCAAGCTCTTCAGATTGCCAAAAATTTCCCCAGTGCACAGCATGTTCATTTTCTGTTTCTGCATTTTTCATTACACTTGAATATACTTGTTAAAGTTTTCCTTTCTGATATAAGGAACTAGAAAAGGATTTTTTAACCTAGAGAGAGACAGAGATTACATGAGAACCTAAAATCTTACAAATGTATTTATAAAGAAATCATTTTACTATCGATTGCCTTTTTATTATGCATTGATACAACTGAAGTATACCTCCCTAAGCAATGATTTGGTCAGTAATTTTGCCATTAAGATCATCTCCTGATGATATACCTCAGTTTTTACATATTTTGAGAGCCATAAAAAGTAGTATATGTAATAAATATAAGTACAACTGTAATATGCAATGCTTTTAAAAAGGCAACCATTACCAAATCATTGAAGATTTAAGAGGACTCTTTATTGCAACTGAAAAACATAATACACTGAAGAGTCAAAATAAAGTCTGACTGACAAATTATGCTGTATCATTCCTTCTTCTGTGTTTCAAAGAGAGCAGACAGATTTTTAAGAACAGATTGGATAAAAAAAAAAAGTGGAAATATGATTCTCAGCATATGAATTTGTCATGTCAGAAATCCCAGTCGCAGCAAGTTCTGAAAAAACAGGCAACATAGATATGACCTTTCTCATGATCCATCAGCTTAGATGAAGATAGGGTGGGGGGATAATCATACCATGTGAGCTTCTGGAAGATTCAGACAAATGAAACAGAACCAAAATACTAAAGGCACAGCATTCCTAAAATCTGTCTAAAAAACCCACACACATTGATTGCATATGTATGGCAGGAGTTCAAACAGCTTTTCAAAATGAAAACAACAGATGTGACTTAAAAATGGAATCTTACCTTTCTGTCTCTTCACTTGGGGAATATTGCTGATTGTGGTTGCCTGAACTATTTCCACTACAATTTGATACCTAATTTTAAAAACAGTAGGGAATAAGGGTGAAGAGAGAGAGGAGAAGAAAAAAACATGGTATTAATTTTTTACAATGTGTTCTTCATATAGCACACTTAAGAATTAATAAAAATCAAAATACTTCTACTTCCTCCTCACCTAGAAACAGATCCATCTCACAGTATACCTGCAACCTAAGAAGCAGGGAAAACAGATTGTTTTGTAACAAAAAGGAGACATTCAACTAACCATAATACTGCACTCTTCTCTCAACTGATGGCATTGCACAGACAGGTAATATTCAGTAAACACAATATAAAGTCACACTCTAAACATTAAATATACGTTTTCTTTAGGAAACCAGGATGGTAGTTCAGTTTAAAAGAAAAGAGCTGTCTGTAAGGCTCTTCCAGCTAATCCACTCAAAATGGAGCATATGTAAATTTGTAGAAGAAACAAATTACACTAAAATACATAAAACTTCAAAGTACTACACTCCAGGAATAATTACAACATGTTTATCATCTAAAACTACGTTAAACAGAAGCAGACAGCTAATGCAGCTAGCAATCTGAATTTTAAGTAAAACTGATTTTGTAACTAACAAATACTATGCACTCAGCAAAGAAAATGACTGTCAGTTAAGTCTTTCATAAATGTCAAAGTCCTGGTCACAACACTCCTTTCAATGCACTTACTTTGGTAGCTACTGATACTGGTAAGAAAGCAAGTATTCCAGCAAATTTGCTATCTGTCAAGTTAACTCTTAGATGAAAGCTGAAGCCTCCTGGAAAAGCTATTTCTGTGATGACTTATTCTCCATTTATGAAAGAACATGTGATCCTTAAAACATATTTACCTTCTTTCATGTAAATTTTTCTCACCAACATCGCTCAATTCCCTCCATTTCTCTTATAACTCTTTTAGGATTTTGATTGTCTCTGTCTCTTTGTATATGCAGTTTTATACACACAGCATACACTCACAACTACACTTCCAGATTTTTTTTTTCCACAGCAAATTCTTCATTTATCAAATTGAAACCTGAAAACATGTTTGAAAACCTGTAATTTTTGTAACACTACTTACTTTTGCCATTACTGTATTTTGATTGTTTCCACCCACCACCGGAGTTCTTGCCCAGTCCGTCAGAGGAAGAACAGCCCCGCAGTAAGGGTGGTGGCGTGGTGCATAGGAAGTCCCACACACTCAGACAAAGGCTTCCCAAATTATTTAGGGCAGTTCAGTTAGACTTTTGATGCATTGCTTATGTGATCTGTAAATGCCACTCACTGCAATGCCACCCATTCACCTCACTCAAGTGTTGTAGGCTAACTGTGAAATCATGAATTTATCAAACAAGGTGCAGACAATCAACTGCACATGGAAGGTAGTTCCCACGTACCTTGCCATTTTTTCCTTCCAGATTTACTCCCATTGTTCACTATCATGGTTTCACTTGTTTTTATTACCAATACTTAACACAGCATCTCTTTTTTCCTGTTCTTTGTGTTACATTAATACGGGAGATGCTTGGAGTTACATGCTCAAAGATGCTATTTAGTCTGCTCCTCCTGCTGAAGCTACTCAACGGGAGTGCTGTACAACACTGCACCAAGAAACACGCCCCTGCTACAGTGCCAGACCATGACCCTTTCCTCCCTGTAACTCTGTTCCAAATATCCTAGCTGCTAGATATTCTGTGGTGCTGATGAGCAAACATCTAAGGACATTTTAGATGCGATGTATTAATTTAATTAAATTTTAAGGAAGTGACTGTACTTGATAAACGGGACCCTTCATGGCCTCACATCCATATTACTTCCTTCTTCCCTATTCTCTGTTCTATTCATGCACTTCTCTCATTTCTTAGGTAAAAGATGATACAGAGCCAGTAGTAATGGTCTTTCTTACCATGAACTGTGTTGTGACTTCTTGCTGCTCTAACAATAAATATCAGAATAAATACAATGCTGATCCTGAGAGCAGAATTAAAACTATCCACCAGCTTATTTCCTTATTACTATTTGTTCACAACTATGTTTTTAATTCAGCATGTCTTTTATCTTTAGTCTTCTCCTGACAGAGAAAGTACATGTTTCACATCTGATGTAAAAGAATTCATCTTTTCCTTTCTTATTTGTAGCAGAATTCCAATTAATCCATGCCAACTTCAGTCTGAGGGGAAATTAAGGTGAAATTTCACTGTTTAACTTTTTCTTCTTGAAAGACATAGGGACAACACTCTATGTGAAAACTTGGTAATACAGGAATAAAAGTCTGCCTCCCTTCATGACAATCAAAGAAATGAAACATTAGAAAGCATGGGTTTGAAGGACATTTGTGTATAACCATACAATGGTCCCTCCTGTGAAAGCTTTGCTGGTTTGTTGTTCTCACCCCATTCCCCCCAATAAATTCAACTTTTAAAATGGTAAAGGTATGATAGGAAAACAAACAAAAAAAAAAAAAAAAACACAAAACAGCTCCCCAGAAATCAGCAAATTCCTTTTTTATGAAAATATCAGCTCCCCCGATGTCCCTACAAAAATTAAAGGGATATTTCCACAAAAACAATAATTATGTTAAAAGAGATTTGGTAAATGTTAGAGGTTCACTATAGATACAAACAAACTATGAATCCTAAAGTTCCCCAAAATTAATATTAAGTAGTTATTGCATCATTCAAATGCATTCCAAAAATAAAATCCATAAAAGCAATGCAGAAAATCAATACAATATTTCTTCTTAAGGTAGTGCTTCTAAGCTAGGAGAGAAATAAGATTTAGAAAATCCTAGCACCAATATTATCCTTTCAGGAAGAGCTATTTGCACAGCAGGGAGCTTTACACTCGCTCACAAGGAAACCCACATAGCCTCCCCTCTCTTTTCTGACTTCTTGGGTGAGAGCAACACACACCTTTCACCCACAGGCTTCCACTGAACCAGCCAGAGGTTTTCCCTGCCTTCCCCACCATGAATACCTGGCTATATCCACAAGAAAGCCTAGTAAAACTCTGATAATGAAATCAGTCTGGAAGGATGTCTTAGCAGCCCTCCCTCCGGTACTGTCACGTGCATACACCAAGAGGCACCCAGGAGTCCCTGCCTTCCTGGCTGTGGTCACTCAAGAGCCTGAGGAAATGTTTATCAGTGTCTCACAGCCCCTTGAACTTAGCACGGTATTTTATCTTTATTTCATTAAACAGATAATCATTAATCTGAAAAGATAAGCATGACAGGAATGTTTAATACAAAATAATGAGTTCCTAGCAACTGTAGTGCCTTAAGATAAATTTCCCTCAAAGCTAAGCCGACAGTGAAAATTGCTACTGCCTGTATGTGTTCTTTATCAAGATGTTATGTGGCAACGTTGTAAGTAACAGGAGGAGGCTTAGAATTCATGAATGTCATGCACTGGCTTAGAACAGACACTGAAAAATTATTTCTAAATAAAACCAAGAACAGGAATGTTTGATGAGCATAATTACCCAGAATATCATCTAACTGGAAAACTCTGTTCAAGTAAAGCATGTCAGTAATGTATTTGTTGTAAGAGAATGGGAAGCATTTGCCCCATTCCCATCACTCCAACAGACTCTTACTGTGCTTCTCAGGGATAAGTGCACAACAGCTCATTTGTTTCTTCCTATTTAACTCCTTTATAGATTTGCCCTGTGGTTCACTGTTGTGAATTACAGCTAAGTACCACCTGGTTTTGTTTGGTTTTCAATCCATATAGGGACCACTGTTTGGTTCGTTAATGCAAATCTGCAAGCTTTCACTGGTTAATCATGAAAGCTTTGCCAAAGAGACTACACAAATTTGAGATGACTGTAGGTTGGCCCATCTTTCTCTGGGTGTTCCCACAGTGCTAGAGGACAGAGAATGGGAATGCCTCCTCCCACAGGAAATGCTCTTTAACCACTATCCCAGAGGAAGGAAGAACACTGCCTCCAAAATCAGATACTATTTCTCTTAAAAAAAAAAAAATACATTTTCTCAGACATTTTCCATTAAAATACTGATCAGGTTAGACTGACCAACATTTTGTAGGGTGTAGAGGAACATATTTCGAGATGATGGCAGTTGGACTTCACAGACTAGAAAAGAAAAACCTAGGTGCAGCCAAAACCACATTATTTCATAAAGCAGATCTGCTCTCTGGTATTAAAGAATGCAATTTAAAGTGACCTATGAGCTAAAGAGAGAACACACTGAGCATTAATGTGCTTGAACAACAACAACAACATAAGAGTTGGGTTTCTTTTGAAACAAACAGATCCATTAGTGTGATTATGCTAATAAATACATCAATTAGGTTTTAGGCAGAGTCTAATATAGACTAATTTCTGCTCTCAGGAAAGGCGCACCGTCCTAGAGTAAAGAGCAAATTTTACAGCAGATGAACAATAAGTAGCCAAGCAACAGAATCATTTCGCCATCACCTAAATGTGTTTTCCTATCCCCAAAATGCAAGCAGTTTCAGAATCAAAGAGGAGAACAAGAGAAAGGATGATGTTATTTGTGCAGCCGGCACACTCCATCCCACTAAGCCGTCTCTTGGCCTAATCAGGCCAAGCCTAACAGAAGTTCAGTTAGGCTTGACATAGAGATGACATAGAATTCACCAAATGTCTCTTGGCCTGATCAGGCCAAGCCTAACAGAAGTTCAGTTAGGCTTGACACAAGAGATGACATAGAATTCACCAAATGTCATCAATATGCATGTGTATTTCAGATGTTTCTGCAGCCATTTGAAAAGAGAAAAAGCTGGCCTGCAGCAGCAGCAGGAGTTGGGAAGAGGAAAAACTACCAGTTCTGGTGATAAGAGCTTAGGACAAACACTCCAAAAATGGTTTCAGGCATCCTCCAAAGCTTTGCTCTGCTCAACAAAACCAACGCAAGGACATCTATGGAGGTTCTATAACAGCAGTTATCTGTGTTCCCCACTTCCCAGTCAGTTGTTCCTTATCCTTTCACATAAATCAGAAATTAGAGGAGAAACAGTTGTAAAGATAAGGCAAGCATAAACAACTGGTTCTTAGGCAAGCAAGTTTGAGATACAGGCAATATCTCATATTAAGAGAAGAGATATATGGAAAAAGATGAGACAGTGAGTGTTATTAGTATGAAAGGGAGCAGGTGCTATTTGCATTAGAAAACAGGCAAACAAACATCAAACAAACTCGTGATATGTAGAAGCTCAGTGATGTTTTTTCTCTTTTTAGCAAGCTCTGTAGAGGTCATTAACATGGGTAAGAAGGATGCAATTGGGAAACACCTCCCTGCAATAGTCCAGGAAAACCTCTCATCCAGTGGTGGTGCCAAACCCCTGGTGGAACATGCTGGAACCCAAACCCCTTCTTTTCCATGCCACAGAATCACAGCAAGCTGTTCTGAATGCTCAGTGTCCCTAAGATCACTATAGTTCACAGTCACCAGACCATCCTGGCCAGTCATAGTTCATAAAGGTAATGAGGAGAACACCATCCACACCAATGGAAATTCAACATATTTCATCTAATTCCACAGAGGGAAGTTGCAAAGAAGAGTTCAGTATGCCTTTCATACATTTCAAGCATTTATCCCTTTCAACAGTACAATCATCTCCAGTATACTACTAAGCAGAATTTTTATGCATTTTCTGCCACTGAGCTAAAATGCTGATTACATTAGAGATCTAACAAAAGTTGTAGCTTATCATCCTTGCTATCTCTGCTTCACCAAACAAAAAGAAATCTAAAATTAAATTTAAAAAGAAAAATCACAATTCATTCAAGTCTTAGTAATGGGCTGGAAAAGAAGCATGTTTAGTTTTGAATGAGCTACAGTGAAACATTAAATACCTCAGTTGTTTCAGGAACTCAACATCAGAGCTGCTGTTAATGAGCTTGATGAACTCCTCATAAGAAGGAGCATATGTGTAGTCTTTCTTCTGATGCTCATTCATCTGTTCTCTGTACTCCAGCTGGCTGAGTAGCATTCGGTTAATGTAATCTGGATCACTCAGCAGTTCCACCACTGGTTTCAGTACTGGAGAGAAAAAAATATTTTAAAACAAAATTCTTATGTTGAAGAATAACTTATGTCTTGCAAATGAAAACTGCAGATAAAAGGCAAAAATAAATATCCAAGTTTACAAACATCAAAAAATCCAAAACCAGTCTTCTGGACCGCACAGTACATTTGAGGTTGCATACACTTTCTTGATAAAACTGATTATTCTAGTACAAAAATTGATGTGCATTGACAAAGCTGAGCTCTATTTGAAAAATTCCAAGTGTTTTCATTCTTTATGCTGTGTGTTCTGAAGGCTATGACACTATAGCCAGTATAAATGAAAGTAAACTGAATTGCACAATATACTTGGGACTTCATAATTTCTGAATTTGACAGTGACATAAAAAATGCGTTCTGTATTTATAAAAAGTGTAGCTGATAAAAGCAAAATAGAAATCCCTCAATTAAAAAAAACCACACTGCATAAATCAAAGTGTAAAATAATGAATTAAATATAATATAATGATTCAGTTATAGGATTCACAGATTTAAGGATGTGTTTATTCATCTGAATGTAATATAAAAGGCCAGAATTATTCATATAATCACTATAAATAATGCCAAGGAAAGCTGCAAAAGTATTCCTCTGTGAAAAAAAAAAAACAGAATAAGAAAGGACAAATTGTGTTTTATCCTGAAATGTGATAAACAGCCTGGCATCAGATCATGAGAGTTAAGTAAATATATGCTTGATTTTGTGAATAGAGTGTCTTACTGGCAATCACAGAAATTAAATTTCAGAATATAAAAGCAGAGCATTAAGACTTATACATGATAAACATTGTAATTGCTACTATTGTACATGTACAAATGGTTAATCATCTCTTATCTTTGATCTACCTTTTGTTGCAAGTATTTCTGCAAGGACTATGCGCAAGCTGACAGACTGGACATCCTTTGAGGGTAGGAGACAATACACCAGAACTTGAGAACATTTTTGCAGAAATCTTACTTCTTCATCAGAGCTCCTCAAGCATGAGTGCAGCAAAAAAGGTCTCGGTGGATCTTCCTGCCTAGAGGGAGAAAAATAAAAAGGAGAGAACTTGCATATCACTTGTATCAGAAGTCACCTACGATCATCAGTCGCTAATCGATAAAATCCTGCAGCATGAACACCGGGTGGGTGCTGTGCTGAACATGCACAGCAACATGCTGCTGGGTGAGTCCGTGATGCACACTGTGCTGTTTGCAGACTCCTCACAAACAAGTCTTTGGATGACATCTCTGAAAGAAACAGGGAGCAAATGTCCCTCACCTTGATTCTGTTCCCAACACTGTCTACTTTATCTCCTTGCAAATGTCAGTGTTTTTCTGGATTTTTCAGACCATGGTTGACTGAACTCCTTAGTGCAGGTCACAGCTGTACCTTTTCTTTATACAAAAACAGCTGTAGAAGCAGAGACAAGGTATCCTAGCAGCTCTTTTATGGCCACATGCCTGATGTGCTCCAATCCATTTTAACAACAAGGTGACCAAGCCAGTGGTTCCAGACAGACAGTGTCACCTGAGAGGCACCACAATAATTTACAAAGGCAACCAAGACTTGTTATCAGTAGAAGGCTCTAAGGTGCTACAAAGGCTTGTATCTGTCATGTCTCATCCCAGTACCTGCTCCTATTTTCCATTAACATCTGCTTTCTTCCCAGAGCTGGAGGCTGCCCTCCTGGTTGGGTTAGATTGCTGTCCTACTCAACTGACTGCTAGTCATAGAGCTGCTCTAAGACCACTGCCTCTGTTGGTGGAAAAAGTGACCAAGAACTGTATACAGTCAAACCAGCCACTATATGGCCAATAGTGACAGGCAGTATTATATAATAACTAATTTTTGCTAGTCAGCTCAGGAGGATGAAAATATGTTGGAATAGTAACATTAACTCTGATTTTGTTCTAGTAATACAATAATTCATCTTAAAGAGACTAAAATTGGTTTTACAATTAATTTGCAGAAAAACAAATGTAAGGATGATTTGACTAATGCCTTTAACTCAATCACAAATCAAATGTTTTGTTTGCAAACACGGATCATGAAAGGTGTTTCAGTTGTTATAGGTATGACAAATTTCAAAACAAGTCCCTTGGAACATCTTGGATATAAATACTCTTTTCTGAGGCGTAGTGGTTTATGAAGATGACATGTAATCTTCATTGTCAACCAGTCCAGGTGGTGCAGCTGACTGAGCTCAGAAAGCTGTTTATCTTGTTCTGGTAGGACCTTTTCTCAGTGGCAGACGAATACATAGCTATTTTCCTCAGTGCATTTCCACTCTTCTTGCATACTTCAGCCCCCTCAACACCACATCAAACATTCCCTGTCATGTTCCCCCTTAAAGGCATTCATTATTTATCCAAACCCAGACAAGTCCTGGGCAGATTACTGACAGAAAGTCTGGGTCATTTACCTACAGCCACCTCTTATTGTGGAAGTAAAGTCTTCCAGACAGGTTGGTGCACCCAAAGTCAGTCACTTAGAAACACAGCCAGAAGCGTACGCAAAAATGCTGGCAAACAGGATGACTCACAGTGAACAGAGAATAATTAAGGTTCAAAAATCCCTTTTAGACCATCAAGTCCACCATTAAACCACGTCCTTAAGTGTCACATCTACATGGATTTTTAACACTTTCCAGGACAGTAATTTTACCACTTCCCTGGACAGCCTGTTCCAATGCGTGACCATCTTTTCAGTGAAGAATTTTTTCCTAATAATGTAAGCCTCCCCTGGCACAGCTTGAGGCCATTTCCTCTTATCCTGCTGCTTGTTACCTGGGAAAGGACACAGACCCCCACTTGGCTACAACCTACCTTCAGGCAGTTCTCTCAGGTTTCCCCTGAGCCTCCTCGTCTCCAGACTAAACACCCCCAGCTCTCCTCATAAGACTGGTCCTCTAGACCCTTCCCCAGCTTTGTTGCCCTCCTCTGGACATGTTCTAGCACTTACTTCCATGCCTTTCTTGCACTGAAGGGCCCAAAACTAAACCCAGGATTCAAGATACAGCCTCACTAGTGCCAAGTAATGGAATTATCACTAGAAATTATTTCTGTGTATTAACAGCCATGATACAGAGTTAGAACTGAATGCAAATGGTGATTGCTTTTTGGCCTGTAAACAAACCCATCTATTTTGGACACCTTATTTCTGGGACATCTTGCATAGTGATCTTGCATGTACAAAGCATAAAACAGACCCAAAATGCACAGAAAATTTCCCTGAACTGAGATTAGTCTTCTTTGTCTTAAATATCTATCTGCAAGTCTCCTGAGAAATGCCAGTCTGTTTAGGACTGCAAACACACTGGAACATTAACTGTACCTACAGTATCACCCATGCAAGAGAACTCTGTCCCCTACTGCAAAAATTTATTCTCAGTCAAGAGCCAACACATACAGCTTTGCTGAGCTGGACCTATGCCAGGATTTTTCTGACACAGAGTCTGGAGAACACAAATGGAAAATGGAACAGAATAAACAAGCACATAGGCAAATATTTGGTTCTTACCCTTCTAATTTGTCTAATGTGTTCCTGCCTACAGGAATGCAAGGGAGGAGCAGAGTTGCCTACTCTCCAGTTTACAGACCGTTCAAGAAAATCTTCATTTTTTTCCTGGAGTTCTCTCCATTACCTAAGAAGATATGACTATCTAGAACAGGTTTTCCTAGCTAAACTATACCTACATGTGATCTAAAAAGCAAAAGGGAAGATATTTACAAAAATACTAGAGAAACAAAGTCTTCAGGAAATTCAACTTGAAGCCTTGCCTGTCAGTGCCAAACAGTTCTGTCAACAAATCCTAAAGTATTCATCACTGCTGGGCAAGAGAAATAAAAGGAAGACTGGAAGCAGGGGTGGAAGCTTGGGGGGAAGTGAACAGCTACAGAATAAATCAATATGACAGTGATAAATCCGACAAGACAAAACATACCGGTTTATATCCTCCTTTGCATGTATACAGGAAGCATTATGGTTCTATTTGTCTCAATACTACCATTGACAAGCTTGCAGGGAAATACTGTGTGTCAGCTAAAGGTCTTGGCCAGTAAACAGCTGCCCTCTTAACCCAGGCTTCCCCTTCACTGATACACATTTAAAAAGAGAGCAATAAGCAATCAGAGAAGTATTAACACCACTGCCCAGTTACCAAACCATGTCGGTTTACTACCTTGGAGCAAGAGCTAAGACGTCCTGATCAGGCATATTCTTAAGGCTTGATATAAAACCTAGATCTTAATTCTGTGAGAATGTGGCACTGTTCATTTTGCAGAGACCAACAGGAAAAGCAGAAATTTAAGTGCAATCCACATACATGTACACAAAGCGGAGTGCTGCTACATCTCTCCAGTGTCAATAACGATATTAAGCAGTATTAAATAACCCAAATAGTAACATAAACATTATTTCTTTTCCTATGTATTTCTGAATATGTATTACTAGCACTGTGTGGTTGGATTTTCCAAACAAACAGTCCCTTAGTAATCCCAGAAAACCGAACTAAAACTGTGTGCAGATATTTTTAGACAGAGTTTTAAAAGCCCAGTCAATTAGCCATAAATTCTGAGCACAACTGTGTGCAGTCAACTAATATAAATGTGGCATTCTAGAAAACAGTTCCAAAACAGGCATGATACAAGCTCTGTAAACCAGGCTCAATTAATCTCCTTTAGACAATATTCAAATAATGGCAAGTGGCAACTTAATTCATTTGTGTCTTCTTGAACAATTAAGACTGAAGTAATAGTGACAATAGACATCTGTCAAGATGCAGGTGACTTCAGTGATTTAAAACAGTAGACAGAACATATGCTCTATACAGAATTCTTACAGATCATATCCATCTTCTCTCCCCCATGAGCTACAGCCAGTCTTAACCTTGCCCAAATTCCTTTTCTGTAATTTTATGAAAAGCCTTCTCTGAATTTTTAACTCTATCCAATACTTTTAGATAGCGCCAGAAAGCAAAGGGATTTCCTTCAGTTGCACCTCAAAGCACTGGAAGATCAAGCAGTAGAGTACAAATATAGATCAAGAGATAGGACTTGACAAAGTGAATTCCTTTGTACCAGGTCTGTTCCAAGCTGTACTTTTCTTTGAGAACAAACTAACACCTGTAACTATCCTCTGCTCGGAGCTCACTTTGTGCATTTACTGCCTGTGCCTCCCACTAAGTGTCATCAGTGTTAAAACTTTACCCCTTACAAGCCTACAGTTCATCCAGTACTTTATAAAGGAAAGCAGAAGACCAGATTTGCTGCAGTACTCCTGAAGAGAAGCAGTTAAAACATTACCAGGGTTATAGAAGTATCATCATTTCCTTCCAATACTATAAGTAAGCAACTCTGAGCCAATATCTGACAGGGTCAGCTTTGCTTTGAATGACCCCAAAATTGTAAAAGTCCTTGCTCCCCTAGCCCGGCAGCTGAAGAAGAGGTCTGGAATGTGTGAGGTCGAGTTTTCAAGGTTGTTTATTTTTCCTTATCTATAACATTCTCTCTCTGACCTGCCGAGGTCCGTCTAGTACAGAAGCCATAGCAGTCTGCCCCGAGCCTTGGGTAGCTCCCACATTGTATACTCAAAATTACGTGTAGTATGTGTACAGATTTGTGCCAATGCCCACCACCTATGTTAGACAGTGAATCTCTACCTTAAACCAATAGAAAAGTGTCACCATCACACCAAGACATGGAGGACAAGATGAAGGAGAAGGAGGCTAGGACACACCCAGATTCCTCCATCTTGTGCCCTGAATTACATTCTAAAAACCCCAAAATTCTAACACTCCATCTTGTACCCTGAATTACATTCTAAAAATCCCAAAATTCTACTTTTCCACCCTGTGTCAATTCACCTATTACACTACTCAAACCCTTTTGGCTTGTAATTCCTCATATAGAGTTGGCAGCCTCTCCCATGGGCTAAAATCAAAGCCACAAGTGTTTTTGACTTCTTGCCAAGGTCCCCGAGCCCCCTGCCAGAGTCTCAAGACAGCCAGGGCAGCCAGAGGGATGTCCTGGACTCCAAGAAATATCAACACCTTTTTAACAACAATACCACATTTCTCAGAGATGCAGGACCTGTGGCCATTTCATAAGACCAGACTATCACCTGGAATTCCAGGTTTCCCAATATAGCAACCTCATGGAAATAGTTTTTTCCTGAGAATCTACTCTAGATATCCATATTTTTGACAAGGACCATCTGGTAACTGTCTGTATTATAAAGACTCAGGAATACTAAAACTTGGTTTTTATGGTTGGATGTATGCACCTGACACAAAGCACCTTTGACAAACGTAAGTCAGTTTGCTTTGAAATTAAGGCAGGAAGCAAATTTACACACACACCCTCCCCACCCCCCTAAAAAAAAAAAAAAAAACAGGCCCCACAAAAAAACAGGCCAAAAAAAAAAAAAAAAAACCACCAACCAAAAAAACACCACCAAGGGTCTGTAAAAAATTAACAATTCCTCCACAGGAAATTACTTAAGGGATAGATGGATAACAAAGTGTGTCCTTCAGCCTTGATATTTCTTTATTTAGTCTTTCAAGAGACAGCCTTGCAGAGCTCTATTTAAGTCTCAATCAGTACAATTGTGAGCTGAAGTGCACGTGCAACTCTGCAACTCTAAGTGTCATCAGTATATTCAACATTCACCATGCATTTTCATTAACCCGACTCTGAGAACTACCAAAGCCACAAGCAGGCTGCATCTCTTCACCTGTATCACCCTCAGAGCTGTAAGTTTCTTGACAATGCAGCAAAGTAAAAACTGTTTGATTTACATGAGTTTTCTAAGCCATAAAAGAAACAAAAACTTAAACCTTTACAAGCCAGTATAACAAATATACTAGGAAAAAGTATCTATTTAAAAAAAACACCAAACAAACAGAAAAAAACACATAAACCTCAGAAAGCACAACGAAAAATAGAAACAGCAGACAAAGCTAAACCAAAAATTTCCACAGCTGCTATTTTATCAAGATAAATGAGCAAGTTTTATACATAATTTCAACTAACATTTATGGTGCATAAAACCTGTCACTTACACATGCCACAGTTATCTCTTTCAGGAGAAAGCATTTGACATGTCATATTAGTAACAGAGGCAAAGAACTTATGAATGGCTTACAAACTGTGATATGACCACATCAGCACTAGGATGTCTTAATGCTTATTATGGTGCCAAGGTTATACTCAATCATTAACAGGAAACCCAACTTCCCACACTGAAGCATGAAAACAAATGGTGAGCTTAGACCTGGTGCTAGCTATGGGTTGAATTTAATAACATCTTCAGGCCTTGGTTTTTCATGACTAATTTGCTCTCAGCACTTTCATACATAGCAGTTCCCATTGCAACAAATCTCTACAGCTTCATACTAATCCCCTTGATACACCTTTCCAGAGGCTGGCTGTGGTAACCAGCTCTTAGTATTTTTGTTTTCTGACAAATGGAGTTATAAAAGAAAAACAAGACCTGTGGGAGGTGTTTAATTGCTATCCAGACAACTTGGATCTATAGAATTAACCAAGTTAAATCTCAAGTGTTAAAACTCCCTTTGTATCAGTCTGCTCTTGATCAGTTTGTGGTGACATCGCCTTCTTTTTTTTTTACCATCTTATCACATACACACTGTAATCACAAAAAAATTGAGGTTATATACCCTATACATGCCAAATTATTCACCTGGGCCAAGAAAATGAAGAGTTATTTTCTCTCCTTACCCTGTCTGTAATACACAGAAAACAAAAGGAACATTATGAAAACACGTATGATACAAACTTTAATCCCCAAACAGCTTACCATACTGTTTCCCCACAACACTTTCCAAGAGCACTGAGCTCTTAACTATAGGTTCTGAATCAGCACTGGTAGCAGCCAGCAGACCCCAAGCATTCATTTTGCTAAGTCATAACTTATGCTGCAAGTCTGGGCACAAAAACAATAAAAACACTTCAGGATATACCAACAGACGCTGTGTGGTAGACAACTGGTCAGAAGCAGCCTGCGATATCACATATTCATGTTTGCAGAAAACAATTCTTCCTCTGTCTCTGGAGTCAAAGGTGCCCCAGCTGTAGGTTAGAGACAGAGAACACTCAAAACCAAAAGACATAGTGAAAAAAATTTAAATACTACTACTAATAAAAACAAAACCAGTGTCATTTGACCTCTTCTTGCTGGGCTTTGTTCCAAAATCACTGCTTGTCAGGGAGTTCAAGACACAAGGATTCCAATCCCACCTGCCTATTCTGCTGATTTTTTATGGGGTTATTTTCTTCCCAATGGCCGGTATTGGACAATATTTTTGATTTGTGCTGAACACAGGTTGATAATGTAGAGATGGTTTTGTTATTGCTGAGCAACACTTGGACAGCATCAAGGCCGTTTTCTGCTTCTTCAATCGCCCCACTGCTGGGGGTGCACAAGGAGTCGGAAAGAGACAGCCGGGACAGGTGACTCCAGCTGACCCAAGGGATATTCCAAGGCCATGTGGCATCATGCTCAGTATGTAAACCTGGGAGAAGAAGGAGGAATGGGGGGGATGTTTGGAGTGATGCTGTTTGTCTTCCCAAGTCACTATTACAGGTTATAGGGCCCTGCTCTCCTGGAGATGGCTGTAGGCTTGCCTGCCCATAGAAAGTGGTGAATGAATTACTTGTTTTGCTCTATGTGCAGCTTTTGCTTTACCCATTAAACTGTCTTTATGTCAACCCACAAGTTTTCTCACTTTTAACCCACAAGTTCCTGCACTTACTTTTACAGATCTCCCTGAGCATGCTGGTGGGGCAGTGAGTGAGTGGTTTGTGTGGGGCTGTTGCTGGCTGAGGTTAAACCATGACACCTACTTATCTAATGCAGGAAAATCTTATTTTGCCTATGCTGCACCCAGCAAAAAATAGGGTTTTATTTATCAAATGGTAATAGTTCTGTAAATATTTAGAGCAGTTATTCTTAGCCCAAAGAAAGGGCAAGGGATTTTCCTCTTCCTTTCATGTGGACAGCTTCACAGAAAGGTACTTCTTATTTGTCTGCATCTTGCTTAAGTCCTTTTGGTACTGACTGAGCATTTAATCGAGAAGAATAGCTGTTTCTAGCTTTCAACAAACATATCATGCTACCAGAGGGAGACTAAATTCCTGGGATCAGATAATTTCAGCCCCTTAAAAGCACACTGCCACCACAGACAACACTGCACCCATATACCAACATGACCATTTCCGTCATTATACAACACCTTACTCAGCTCACAGTCCATCCTTCATTACATAAAATGGTATTGCCAGTATTCAGCTTGCTTATATTCTAGTTAAAGTAACCAAGCAAAGACTTTTTAACAAGATATGAAGGAATGAAGGAATAAGAGGTGCTATGAAACACAAATGGCCAAATACTAACCTCGCTACCCTTGCAGGATGCACTCGGCTAATCCTGTTATAAATGGACTCCTGATCCTGCACATATGGGAAAAGAGCAGTGGCTTCTAAAAATAAATCCAGGTCTGACTTTTTCTCCATATCTCAAATTCATAAACTAGCTAATGCTGGACTCAGGAAACTATCATATTCCATTTCTGTACACCAAGCCAATACTAGAAATTAAATGGTTTCCTATTCAAATTATTTAAAATGCAACAAATTTTCACACTGAAAAGTGACACTTTCCTTTGAAATCCCAACTGAACCTCCAAGAACACCACAGTGACACATATAAGATGAAAAATTTGGGAGCTGTCTTGCCTAAAGCTTGCATTGCTCTATGTCACTCCAGACAGCTCTGCCCATGGCTAGAAATGTCTCTGCCCTTATTTCACTCCACAGATGTGTGTGGCATGCACAGGAAAGACAACTGCTGTTAAAGAAAGCCAGGGGATAGAATAAAGAAACAGGAAACAGACCTAACACTACAAGGTTCCTTTCTCCCAATGCCCTGTCTCCAACCAGCCACCAGGAAAGTGGCCTCTCCAACTGTTACCAAAGAATCATAGAATGGTTTGGGTTGGAAGAGGCTTAAAGACCATCTAGTTCCAACCCCATGCCATGGCAGGGACACCGTCCACTAGACCAGGTTGCTCAAAGTCCCATCCAACCTGGCCTTGACCCATGCTTTGAAGGGAGACAAGGTCTCCCAGCACTTATCTTCATTTCTGGCCTCTGCTGGCTATTTACCTTGAACTGTTTATTACTGGGTGGATTTTTGAGATGGTTAACATAAGCCAGAGGGAAAGCAGGAACAAAAGTAAGGACTGTAGCACCCTTCCTCGTAGTGAAGGGCCTCAAGCCTACTTTTATCCCCTCAGACATCCTGGTTAATCACAGATTGAAGTTCATCAGTGAAAGCAGAAAAGTAAAGAAATTTGTGCGTCCGACATGCACCTAGTCACAAAACATGAACTTCACACTGTAAAAAACAAGACATCTGTCCTTCTGGGCATGGATGACTCCTTTCTGCTGTGGTAGTGGATTATCTGTTATATAGGAAAACCAAGACAAATTAGCTCAGGTGGCACTCCCTCCAGAAACAGTATTAGAGGTATTTAAAATTTCATAAGCTGCCACGCAATAGACAAAATGCCCTTTGCCATCATGCTGCAGTATAAAGTCAGTGGCAGAAACAATGGAGCACTCCAAGAGGTATCACAACAGGAAAAAGACCTCCCACTAATCAGACACTCTGTTCCACTGTATTTATCATCCAAAACTATCTGGATTCATTACGAGATACAGAAGGAAATGTGAATGCAACTTTACATTTATTACTGTCTTTAAAACATTAACAGAAAGCAAAGCAGATCAAGAAGATCTGCATTCCCTACCTTAGGAAGATGAATTTTTTGTGTTTGAACTGTGGTAATTCAACAGTGATTCAACCCAGTAGACAGTTGAACACCACACAGATTTTTCACTCACTCCCTCACCCTCCCACAGTGGGATGAGGAAGAGAATTTAAAAAAAACACCAAAAAAAACACCATAAAATTCCAGACTTTGGGGTGACCCAATTGCAGCCTTCAGGTACCTGGAGGGAGCCAAAAAGAAAGGTAAAGAGTGACCATTTACAAGAGCCCCTAGTGACAGGACAAGTGGTAATGGCTTCAAACTGAGAAGGTTTAGATCAGATATTAGGAAGAAATTCTTCCCAGTGATGGCGATGAGGCACTGGAACAGGTTTCCCAGACAAGTCATGGATGCCCCATCCCTGGAACTGTTCAAGGCAAGTTGGATAGGGCATTGGGCAATCTGGTCTAATGAAAGGAGTCCTTTCCCACAGCAGGGGTTTGGAACTAGATGGCCTTTAAGGTCTCTTCCAATCCAAGCCATTCTATGACTTGAAACAAAGAGAGTTTAATAGAACAGAAAAGGCAGGGAAATTAATAATAATGATGATAATAATAATAAGAGAATTAGAACATATAAAACAAGTGATACACAACACAAATGCTCAACACCTGCGTGCTGGTGCCCAGCCAGCTCCCGAGCAGCATCTCCCAGACAGCTTTTCACCTAATTTATATATTGAACATGACACCATATGGTATGGAATACCCCTTTGGCCAGCTAGGGTCTGCTGTCCTGGCTATGTCACTGCCCAGCTTCTTGTGTTGCCCACCCCCTCAGCTTCCTCACTGGCAGGCAGTATGAGAAGCTGCCAAAGTCCTTGACATAACAAAACCCTGCTTAAGAACAACTAGAACACCAGTATTATCAACATTATTCTCAACCTAAATCCATAATACAGCACCATATCAGCTACAAGGAAGAAAATAAACTCTATCTCAGTTGAAAACTGAGGACAACAATATAGAAAATAATTAAAGGCTTCCAAGCTAGAAGAAGCATACTTCTTAGTTCTCAGTCTACAGTTTAAAATGTCAGCATGTTCTAGCACAGTAAATGCCATAACAGTAGGTAATTTGTACAAAAATCAAATTCTTGTTAACACAACAAATTCTCTTAAATATTAAAGACTACCAGAATATTTGCTTATTTGCTGTGCTTTCAGGTTTATTACATGCATGCTTACATCACTCAGCAGCACAAATTCCATCTGTAGTGTATGAGCACAATGTCACCTTTCTGCTGGCTTTGCAATAGCCTGTACATAGCATTTAAGCTGTCTCTCCATCTGCTAAGAAATGGTAAGCCCTGTGCAATTTCCATACAGCTCCCTGGACTTTTCGAACAAGTCTGGATGAGCAGCATGAGGATATTCTAGAGCTTTACATGCATCATCATGTTGCTGATCTGTCAAGCACCTTAAAACCAGAACTTTCTCCTTGTGAATTCGTAGCCTTGCAGTCTGCAAAAAACAGTCACTGAGTCCAGTTCCAGCCTCCATAAATTGTTCAGTTAGAGCTGTTGGGTTGGTTTATTTGTTTTTTTTCTAACCTGCTATTATACTAATTCTTGATAGGATTTTTTTCATTCCCATATTAACACTGTCTCTGTTATCCAGAGTTAAGGTGCATTTATTACTTCCAAGTGAAAAAGTTAACCAGAAAACAACCAGAAGAATTTAATTTAGTTCTACATAGTGGAAATAACATTCCAACAAAAACCAGATGAAGTGTCATAATTCTCAGCAGAAAAGAAACCTCACCAACAATCAGCATTAATAATACTTAATAATTCTGCAATTCTAAGTCCTACATCTCCAGCGTCAAACAGAAAAAAATTCAGATTAAAAAAACAAAAACAAACAACACAAAAATTAAACTTCCTCATTCTTTAGCTGTTCAAACCAAATTCTTCCCAAAAGCAAACACTTTCTTCTGATCAAGGACAAGTGCAAGCATGATACTTAAAAATCAAGGAGCACCCTTAGGAGTTTTATCTAAGAGATTTCTACCTCATTGCAGAGCTAAAAGAAAGTAGTACCTAGAACCCACTGCAAGATCTTCTGCAAAGTACATACACCTTAATTTCTTATTTTCTTGAATGTAACCACCCTTTAGTGTCTTTTCTTTTTCTATGAATAGCTTACATAAGAATTAGCTAGCATCTACCACAAATACATTAACCATGTCTTCTAATACAGAAGAGAAAGAAGTGTCAATGGTAAAAGATTGATCACTGACAGAACACAATTGGTTTTTTTTGTCTGATGGGGTGTCAAAAATACATGCATCTAACTGTAGGTAAAACAACTTCACAGAATAAAATGTACAGTCTAAATCTGAATGACCAAAGCATATTACAATTAGAATAACCAAAATGCAGGTAAGTGCAGATACAAGACCAAATTCCATGCACAATTAGACAAATTGTGTATTCAGATGTGGGAGCTGTATAGGCTATGATTTCCTATCTGCAATTACAATTTGGGTGGAACTCTAGTGTTCAGGGCTTTTTCAAGTGGACAAAAAGATCCTTGCCAAAGAGGAAATTTGTGAAATTAGCAAGATAACTTAAGCAGAGAAAGAAAATACAGCCAACAATTTTTCCACTAGAAAAATCTTGTTACTGCAGGACAGGCCACCTACAGAAATCACAAGGCTTTGCCTCCCAGGGTTAGGAGAAATGGAAAACTGAATGGAATTATCCTGGTGCTATTCTGGGAAAGGTGAAATAACTGTCTTCTTGTCCGTTGACTGCACTGACAGTAGCCCTTCTTTCCACTGCACGTTCACAGTACTTTGCAGGAACTGCTCACGCAGGCCACCTCCTACTGTGAACAAAGGATTCATGGATTAAACTGAAAAGAGTAGTGAATCCAAACTCTTAGAAAAAGGAGTCCAAATGTTTCCAATGTAAGGAAAGCCTGAAGCCTGCTTGATCCCTAAAACTAGTAATAAGCTTGAACTATTTTATCAGTTTCCTACAAAAGCATTATACACAGTCTTCATCCCTTTGATTTAGCACATCTGTAAGAGAGAAGCAGAAAATTCCAATGAGCTGCAATTTTGTTTTTACCTGGCATTGGCTCCTTTAAGGTCACAGAAGTGTGAGAGTAAAGCTTTCACTACATCGTTGCAGACAACTTTAACTACATCAATGTGACTCAGCCTCTGTCGCAGCTGCTTGGCAATCTCCCAAAAGTCTTCAGAGAGCAGCTGGTACAGCTGCCCCTCATCTCTGCTGAGTTGCCCATACCAGGACAGGATGTAATCTCTATAGCTGTAGTCAAACACTGAAAGGAGAAACAAAACAATAAATAGCAAAAACTGCAAAAGGACAAGGCACACCAAGATAGGAAAAATGTAACCCTCCACCCTTCTCAAAAACTGGATGGGTAATAAGCTTCACATCTACTTCTTACCAAAGAAAGTCAGGTTGGCAAGGTTACAGCAATCTGCACCTAACAGGTTACTGCAGGTCACTTTGCAAAGCAAAACCTTTAAATGGATTTGCTCAGACAATCAGGTTACCAGCTACACACAAACCTCAGACTAATACCTGTCTCTCAGCAGGGGCTTGGTTATATCAACTCTCATATAATCTGACTGTCTAAAATGCTGCAGACTGAAGCCAACTTTCTCTGCATAGTCATGGCTAAAAAGGGGAGGTGGTAATATTTTTGGATTTCTAAATACATATACAACACAGAACACCACCACAGATAGTACATTATTGGATCAGAAGAGCTAAGAGAGAACAAGTGGATTAGTGAGACCACATGAACTTCAAAAATGGCAAAGCATTCCAAACCATACCAACACACAATAACCAATATTACTGTAATTGCAAATCCCCTGGCAACACTGCCTTCTACCATTCTGACTTTGCTTTTTGGCATTTGTGTGTCACCAGTGTTACTGATGTTTCACTCCAGGAAATGTCCCTGGAGGTCTAAGAGAGAGCAGGAGGTGTTCAGGAAGAACACATGAACTATTTAGCAGTTGCAACAAGATGAGGGAAAAGCTGGGGTTGTAAGAGTCAAATTTGCATCTACCAGATAACAAAAAGTAGGGGAAATAAAGTCATGGTAATTTGAGTAGCTTCTTTACTAAACAAGCTGTTTTCAAACTGTCGTATCTCAACTCCATCTTATTTGTCACTGTAAGCCTATGGTGCAAAGTAATCATAAGACTCCATAAATTCTTACCTTCCACTTTGATAGAAGTTGTTTGTTTGGTAAATTATGTAAATTATGAAAAACTCCCTGGCACTGGCAACAGTGAACTAATAGCATATTAATTAGACACCAGTTTCAATATTTTCACCTGCCTTTTCAGGCAAAACTAGAAAACCTCAACTAACAACCTTGATAAAATCATTTCCAGAGAAACAGCTAAAACTGATTAAAGTTTCTAGTCAAATGCTTCACAAACTAGCTTCCTCAAGTTTATAAAGAAACTGAATAACTTCAATGAGTATGCTGAAATAAATAGTTTAAAGCCTTTTGCTAAGTCATTTCAAGACTTTTTAATTAATAATTCAGAAAAAAATTCCACAGTTCTGTAAAAAAATACGTAACAGGTTTGATTTTTTTTTCCTAATCCAGGAGAGAAAAAAGTACACAGAGCCATATAGCAGAATAGGAACTTCCAAAATACTCTTCTTAAAGAGATGAAATATTTCACTGAAAACTCTTACCCACAAGTACTACAGAGTGATAAAAACAGTTATAAAAATAGTGGTCTTCTGATAAGCAAGCAGAAGAATAATCTGTCAAGACACCACAGAACAGGGGGAATTGCATTTTAAAATCTGAAGTTTTATTACTTATCTCAAGTCTTTCAACAAAACACATTTTAAGAATCTATTTTTCCACAGCTGTCCCCACATCCTTCTGCAGCCACCTTTTTTGTTACAGCTTAGTTACTCTCGTCTGTTGCAAGGTCTGAAATGCTGTGGAAAGTTGACCACAGCACAGATTCTTCCTTTTCATCTAATCCATAAGAGACCAATAATTTCTCAAGTGCATTTGTGGTATTTTTTAATCAGCATCACTGGCAGGTAGTGACTTCCCAGATTTTCTTACAGACACCCTCTCTACTCTTTGCAAGGGTGCAAAGTAGCCATTTCTTCAGCATCTTTTGCCCAAGAGGACAAGCCATGGTATGGAGTGGTGGCTCGTACAGAAGTCTATTCAACAGAGCTCTACAAAGCAAGAGCACAAGAGCAGAACTTGCATCTGACCCCTTAAGGACATATTGTCTTTCAGAGAAAATCTATTCCTAATGACCGCTAATTTATTAATTTTTAATAAATTCTAACATAATTTATATTACATAATTTGCATTATCTTATATAATTATAATTTAATAAAGTAATTTATTAATTTTTAAGCAACTCCACACCAAAATGAGCCCAGTTTCCAGCACACTACATAATACATTCTTTTTGATTCCTTTTAGTCACTCATTAATTCTGTCACATTCAATGCATAAGAACCACAAAATCTATTGGCAGTATCTAGCTAGAGACAAAAGATCTTCAATTATGACCAAAAATCAACCATACAATTATGAAATATTTGTGTTTAACTCTTCCAGTTACATACTTCCAACACCTTAAAAGGATTACACCGCTTTAAATCCTACTTTCCTGCACCTGTGTTTTACAACTCTTACTTTACAGGTCTTCTGCAGTTTCCTAGTCACTTCTGAACCTTGCTGCCCTTCCTGTATCACAGCTGTTATAGAGAACAGTGCTGTTCTCCATAAAATTCAGGATTCTTTAGAGCCCAGTATGTATGTCCAAGTGAGCAGTGAGACAGCTTTTAAACACATAAAATTTTAAAAGGACACCAGCCACAAACAGCAACCAGTTTAAGACTGGGTAATACACTGCCTTGTGTCATCCTGGCCATGGGGTGCAGCTGCTGCTTTAGTTTCGTGCCCATTGATGCAGCTGGTGCCTTTTCAGCACTCCAAAGAAATAGAGAAAAAATATGTAACAAACTCATAGAGAGCAGCTTGCTCCCTTCAGAGAGGAAATCTGCTATCTATTCTCATTATTTTTATACTACATGTTCTCTAAAACATTGAAAACAACAGTCAGAAGACAAGGAAGGAATAAAAAAAGAAGCAGAACACACTCAGGACAGAAACTTACTACCAGTAACTCAACCACTACAAACATAAAACAAATTTCTTCTGATCAATTCAAATGCAGTGACCACAGTGAGTCTGGTGCAAAACTGTAGAAACTTCTGGGTTTTCTAAATTAGTTCAGAAGATCCAAGTCCCAAATTATTACAATGTGATTAAATGCCATTCCCATGTGAAAGTGAAGTTGAGCCTGTTCAACTACTCTTTTTAAATACTGTAAATTAGAAGAATATTGGGAGTAGAGAGCCAGAAGCTCGTGTGGAGGTTTAGTGAGGACACCCCTCTAGACCCTTCCTTCATTGCTACACATGTCCTACAGTAACTGCTATCCCTTTTTCCACATTCATTCATTGAGAGGTTCAGTAGCACCACCAGGGTCTGCAGGTCAGACTGGCTTCAAATCTGCAATTTGCAGAGCTTCACACTAGGCAGTTTTTATATTGCTAAGATTCATTATCCAACTTTATTAAAAGTAACAAAAATCTGAATAACAAGGATTAGATGCCTACTTTATTTCTCAAAGCAATATTAAAAAACAAAGCATAAATATTCTATGCAAATGCAGACACAGATTTCCAAGTTTCAACAAGTAACTAACTGTCCTTTCCTGAAAGCCCTGGAGAAGCTACAACCACTGCATCTATTTATAGTCAAATCCAAAACTCTCCTGTGACTGTATGAAAAAAAGAAGAAAAGGTATAGCTACAATACTGCCTTGAGTTATTCTAGAGCAATAAGCATTCCAACCCATAAAAGAGAAATACAAGGGTAATGTGAATTGTGTTAGGATCCTGCAGGAGGAAACCACCATCAAAAAGCCAAGAATCACTACCAGAATTCTCTGCTACTACAACACTAGATCTAACATGCATGATGGGGTTATAATAAGCTGTACTTTTAGAAAACTACTTTCAATAAAAAACTAATAGATAAAAAGACAGACTATACTACAGCCAAGTACCTGTGAAACCACTGTTCTAGAGAAGCAAATGCTAAATGCTTATTTACTTCTTACAGCCTCTACCTTTTCCCCCTGCCACAAGCCAATTCAGACCAAAAATACCCAAACAACAAAAAATAATGACAAAAACCTGAAAGAAAATTTAAAACCCCTACGTTAAAGGTGGGGTTTCAAATACTAATAAATGCTCTGAATATTCAATTTTATAATTTCCAAGACATTAACATTGAAATTGAAAGAGATGAAGGGCATTTTTCACTTTTTGTATTTTAAATTTCATTATGTTTTAGCTATACAAGAGGATGAGGTTTTATGCTTAATATTAGCTTTACTGAAGTTTCTCATGGCCAAATCTTTACTCAAAGATTCTCAAATCTAAATCTTTACTTAGACCATGGTGTAAAAGGCTGACAAAATGATGTCTAAATGCCAACATTTCAGTGACTGTGAACTAGCAATAGTGTTTAAAGATTTCAGTGCTATTCTAAAGTCTGTGTTTGGAAAACCACTAGCATTTCTTGGTTTACTTCCATATTCAAATTCTATGAAACTGCCAGGTTTAGAAGGCTAGATGCTATCATTGTGCATGGATAGATCAGCCCTGTGCAAAAGGAATCCCTGACAGTCTCCCAATTCCCAATCTTTGGTTCATTTTTATTAAAATTTTCCTGGCATTTGTGTCTTTATTGGTTTTTTAGACAGAAAAAAATCATAGTAGTAAAATAAAAAAATCAGAAAAATGTATGTCCAAATAATTTGCCACATGCACCCTTTGCCAAGAGTTCTTAGCTTCAAGTGTTTGAATCTCAATAGCAGAGAAAACATACATTCAAATTGGTTTGCTGATATTGTGGACCAAAAAAAAAGTTGGTTTGAAAGCTGTTTTTTGAAAAAATAAAAATTTTTAAAAAAACTTATATAAATTTAAAAACCCATCAGTTTTCCAAATAGAGAGCAGCAGGAGTTACTACCAATTATTTTTCTAAATATCAACATGCATATTTTAAGTTGGGAAATGAGACAGACTTTTTCCCAATCTTTCTGTAAAAGCAACTACAACATTACATCTCTAACAGATTTAGATCCTAAGGGATCAACACAGACAGGCAAGATCTAATTCACAGAAAGAATCTAAATACCCAAGATATTTCCAAAAAGATCACCTCAAGGTAAGGTTGAACGAAGATAACCCACTCCAAAAGAAGAGATGTCTCTCTGGCAGGAAATATTTTAAGCCCTAAGAAACAGATGAATTTTCACAGCAGAACAATTTCACCAGTAGAGCTCTGCCGGGATTTGAGCTACGGCCTCTACGATTTTACTCACTCAAAAATGACCCAGAGTGAAGCAGCTAAGTGATATGAAGACCATTCTTCTTGGCACTACTAAAACTGCAGGGACAAAGAATGACTGTGAAAAACAACAAAAAGACCACGAGATTTGGAGCAATAAAAAAGGCCAATGAAATTCAGTTCCTGGGAGGCCAGTGACCCCCCCAGCAGATCAATCTCAGCCTCAACCCAGGCAGTACACACTGTGCAAAGCAGCACAAGTGTGACTGGGCACAGACTCTCTCAGGAGGCATCTTACCACACCACTGTGTGCATGGAATCCAGACAACCAACAGGTAGCACTAAAGGGTATCTGTAGAAGTGGCTTATCTTCTCTTTTTGTAAGGTAAATGAAGGTCAAACAAAAAATCAAATGAATCACTCAAGAGAAAGCATGAAAAGGACTGAAAAGAACACATTTCAATGTTAGTTACTCAAGTGCTACTCAAGCTGAAAAGGAGACTTGAGGTTGACAACTAAAGGTTGCCTTTTCTTTCTGCCATATTCAACGTGGAAAATCTCTTCGTAACCTTACACATGTTCTGATTTTGAACACTTAGATTTCATAAACTACACCACACTGTGGCAGGGCTAATTCACAGCTTTCCCCCACCTGGTATCTACTGCTAAGGCAAGTACCCCATAATTAATAATGAAGCAGCACTCTGAAGCACCAACCTCTTACACTACTTTGCCCTTAATGGCAAATAACAAAGACATTTAGGGCAGAGCTGTAAACTAACATGAACAGAGTTCCTTCTTGGTGGTGTTTAGTGTGAGGCACACTGTAAAAGGATGATTCCAAACAATTTTATTACATGGGCTGCAGCAAGACAAGAAGCTATATAAGACCCAGGCAACTATTATCAGCCAGTGACCATCACAGGAAAACTATCTAAACTTATAATAGTTATGGAAATAAGACTGATGGTTGAAACAGAAACATGGATGACTCCTTCAGATATACCAAGGATATGACCAAGGATCTTTCCAACTACATTAACAGACTATGATGGGAACATCAGCAAAAACGCAGTAAAATAAGTGGTAACTTGAAGTGACACAGAACCTCAGGTGAACCACACTAAACTCAGAGAGAAAAGACCACACAGCCTGGCTCTAACACCAGCAAAAGCATGGCACGACTAACAGACAACAGGCAGTTCTGGTGGGGGGCAAGGTATTTGGCAACTAACAGTAAACCCCCGGCCAAATTAATTACACAATGATGAAACACAGCTGAAGAAATCAGAATTAACCAAAGGGCTGTCTCTTCATACCCAGCAACAGCACTTGTGAAATCAGATGACATCATCCAAGCATCTCCAAGGTAATGTAAAGAGAAGTAAAATCTGTTAAGGAAAAAAAAACCCACACAAAAAACCCCACATCCCAAAACCTCAAGTGGCACTAGGAGTCCAAACTGGTCCCCAAGATTAAAACCTCATTACAACTGAATGGCTCCTAGCTAAATGAATAAGGCTTTCTAAAGCATTTTACTGAATAACACGTAACATCTAGACAGCAAAAAGTTGTACAAAATTCCTGAGATTTATAAATACTTTAATCCTAATCACTGCAAGACTGGAAACGCAAATACACATGGTATTTTTTATATTACTAGCAATAAAGTTTTATTCAATGACAAACTTGTAGGGGGAAAAAAAGCAACCAAAAAAACCACCATTCACATCAAGACAACTACAAACTTCAGAACTGTCACAGGCAAGAAGTCCTGTCTATTTTCATAGAGACTGATCATTTTGTGCTAATAAAAAATAAACTATTGCTTTTGGGATTGCATTCAGTATTTCAAAATCATTGCATTCAGTATCTCAAACTGAAGATGACTCAGTCACCTTTCAAGCCAAAAACACTCTGTATGGTAGAGCATAAAGTATAGTCTCATCTTTGTCAAACTGCAAAACAAAGAATTTGGCTTCATCACTTAGGCCTGGAAGAAATAAAACAAAATCTGACAAGTTTGCTCTCCAAAATTCAGCGTGAGGATGGAGGATAAAAGCTAGTCTGAGAAAAAAAAATAGCAGAAAGGCATGAGCTGTCACAGCATAAGGTACTTAACTCTGAAAAATGAATCATTTAGGCATCAGTAACTTTCTTTCAGCCTTTCTGAGTAGGGATGGCCTCATGCATCCAACTGGATGACATAGGTAGGTAGTGTTCTAATTTTATAATTTTGCTACATACCCTACTAATAGCTATTCATAAAAATAACTTTAAAAGCATAACAAGTTGTCATAAGACAACCGACCCATTTAAAGCAATGATAATTTTCAAATATACTCTCCATTTATGAAAAATACAGGGAAAAATGCTGCAAAGAAATCTTAAAGGAAAAAGTATTCAAAATTAGATAAAATATTTACAAAAGGCTGATAGAGTCTATCAGCCAGAAATACAAATGCTGATTTTAGATTCAGTTTTAATGGCAAGAATTGCACTAAATGGGAAGACTGTATGCAGGACTCTACAGGATTTCTCAATTCAGGAAAACCCAGTCAAGAATATTTTAAGTGTTAACCCTTTGCTTTGTGCATAAGTATTAAGGACTGTATTTGATGTATTTCTGTAAAAAAACAGCCACTACAAGAGAAGAGTTTATTCCTTGAGAAGACTAAGACCTTGCCATTATACTTTATATCATGGAAGAAACCAGGGTCTTATTCTAAAGTCGTGGAATATAGTGCAGTTATGGTTTGCTAAAAGGACAAGAGATATTCAGATTCTAATGCACCTAAGACTCACCTTCTTTCAGTGCTTTATCCATATTGTGAGAAATAACCACTCTCCTTGATTGGATTGAATCATGAGAGCTTCCAAACCAATTACTCTGAAATTAAAACAGAACATACATCATAAGAGGAAGAAATAAAAGTTACAGAAGGAATGAAACTGGAATTCAAGGGAATAGTACTGTATCATTTGGTCTTTCTACAAATATTGTCACCTCATATGGTAAAACAGAGTGTCAATTGTCTATGAGGTTATTATACATTGTTCATTAGGCACATATTAATACTTGTATATCATACATTGTACAACTCGAAAAATTATCTTAAGTGAAGTTTTTTTGGTAGAAAGGAGCTGCATTCATTTGCAAGACAGTGCACTGAAAATATGACATGCATATAACAAAACAACTGGAACACTTTTATTCAGTATTTTCACAGCAAATAGAACATTTTTATAGCCTACTGTGACAATGGACTTCATTTAGCCTTGTAAACAACTTTTAAAAGAAAAGAGAAGCCTTTAGATCTCCTACTGTAATTTTGGTTCACATTCTTTTGGGCTTCTTTCTTCAAAGATACTTCTGGCCCTCTGCATTTTAAACTGCTGTCCTACACAAATATTTATCTTTATTGGAGTATTCATTCCCACAATGTCCAAACAGGTGGGTGGATGGAGAAACATTTTTCAGGGTACAGACAAAGAGCAGTGACTCATGATGTATTTATATAGAAAGAAGTATAATTCAGAACAGAAATAGAAACTGTACGCACTGAGCTTGGAGCTCACTCTCCTTCATAAGGGGAAAGCATTGCACAAACATCCTCATCCCTCCAACATTCACCACACAGAGAATAGGAAAGCAGCATAAACATAAAGTAAAAACATTGTTTAATGTTCTTAAAGGCAATATACCCGTATTGCAGCCAATTTGCAGGCTAATACTCTGTAATTTGGTTTAATGTTTGTTGTCTACTTCAGGTACATGCACGTAGAGTCTTACAAAGCTGATCTAATAGAACCTAGATAAAGGAGTCTACGAACTACTTTTGACAGCAAAATAAAGCTTTCCAGGCTCGCTCACACCTAACAAACAGCAGAGTGACTTGGAAAAGTATTTTCCATGCCTTGAGTGCCCCCTGCCCACAGCTGATTTGTTCCACCCTTTGGATGAATGCAGCAACACTCCCCAGAGTTCTTCCACTCACTCTTCTAAGACCAGGACTGTGATATTTCAGCTGATTTCTTCCCTCCTTCACAACACTACCAATGGCAGGTGCAGCAAGACTTCAGCACATTTGCCTCCATTTGCAGTCCCCCCTCACTATTAAGACTATAGTTAATGAGGTGTAAGAACAGAGTATTTAGTGAACCACTATAGATTTCCAAACTCCTTTTTGACCTGAGCCACTATAGATTTCCAAACTCCTTTTTGACCTGAACACTGGTAAAACCTTCAGCCATACCCAGCTAAACAGTAGGAAAAAGTATTTTTTTCACTTTGTAAGGTCACCTAACACTATTTGTAAGGCTCCCATACATCATCTCTGGCTACTAATGTTATCACACTTCCTCAACACAAAGCTGTGTTAATGCCAGTCACACAATTACTTCAGGCTTTTTCTGCTTTATTTGCAGCAGGAAACTGCTTTATTTAAAAAATTAAAAAGACTCACAGAGACATGAAATACCCCGAGTACCTTAGGGGAAGGGAAAACACAATTAAACTCAGGTCTTTCTGTGAAGAAAGAAATCCTAAACATGAGCCCACAGTCCTCAAGATCCATGCTCAACACACTCCATCTTCCGTAACACTCATGCCAGCTTGGGTATCCTACAAGGCTAATCCTTCTGCTGGACTGAGTCCTACCTGCACGGAGGACAGTGACCTTGAGCTAACTTAGGCATCAACAGTTGCATCACATGCATTGCAGGAAACATTTTTTATGGCCTAAAGCATCAGTAAGTGCTCCAATACAGTGCTCACCAAATTACTCCTTTCAAAACTAGTTTAAACACAAGTTAAAAAAAAAAAAAAAACCTTCAAAGGGGATCTATAGTTGCAAGAAAGTACGTAGCTTATTCCACTATTAACCTATGATTCTGGTTGGGTTACTTCAGGTTTAAGGAAAAAAAAAAAAACTTCAGGGAGACCTTACTGCTGTCTCTAACTACTGAATGATAGGATACAGAGAAAAGGGAGCCAGACTCCTCTTGCAGATGCACAGGACATTAGGAAACATTGTGACACAGGAAGTTCCCATCACAAGACAAAACTATTTTAATCATGAGGCTACTCAAGTATCAAAAGAGGGGTGCTGACAGACTGCAGAGTGTCCATCTCTCAGTCTTCCTCACTCTGAGCAAGAAAGTGAACTAGATATCCTCCAGACATTCCTTCCAACCTGAACTATTCATGATCCTTGATGACCCTTCAGAGAGCTGTTAATTTAATTTTATTATTAATAATAGATCTAAAGGTGCCTTGTCTAAAACAGCTGATCAAACTCATTTTTTTCTTCCCATTTTATGAACTTGCATTTAGCAGAATCAAGACTTAAGCCTTGTTAGTTTAGGTTTGCTTTCAAAAAGTACTGTTTCTGTGACAATAATAGTGATGAAGTAATTAAATAAGCAGACACCCCCAAGTTAGATGACATATGGCAGCAAACACCTTAAAAACAACAGTAACAACCTGGTAATGCAGATAACCAACATCTGTGATAACAGAAGGATTTCAGAAAATTCACAGTCCAAGCTCAGCTCTAACAGCTGAGAGAATGAAAGATACAGCATATTTCACTGAAAGACATTCTTCCCACCCCTCACTCAAGTCAGATGGAGCGCATATGTAGGAAACAGTTTCAGCTAGAAAGCTTAGATTTGAATGTTTTCACATTTTTCTTCATGTCATTCATCTAAAGAAAAATGGTGCTAAGTTTCATTAAATAGTTGGCATAATCCTGACTGAACCGAAGACATTTGTGAATGGATTTAACACAGTCAAAGCTCTAGTTTAGATGCTCTTTTATGCAGATTAAAACCTGGCATGTTCCTCTAAGCCCTGACTTGCACTATCACAGCCATCAGTAATTTTTTTTAATTGGTTTCAAGACAATTGGGTTCCTGTTTGTAGGTTTTATTGGTAAATAATGACAGAAACATAAATAAAACTTAACAAAAGGACTTGAAGGGGTAGGGGTGGAGAACATACATGCTAAGAATGAGGTTGCTAACAAACAGGGAGGCCTGTTTCCTGGAACACTTCAAATTATCCTCAGTTTTGACTTTGCTTGCAGGCTGAAAAAAAGGATGTGTGCATTTCCTGTAGACTTCTGAACAACACTCATTGTTTGGTACTTTTGAAAACTATTTAAGATGAAGAAAACAACAGTCTGAATGGGCCAAGAAAAAAAAAAAAGCCTGACATTGAACCTGAAGTTTTGTCCTAGGTTCAGTCTCCTACAGATACAAAAATTAAGTAAATGTCATTTGTTAGTTTAAACTACAGAAGTAATTTTAAATTAGCTCTGAAGACAACGATAGATGTTAAATAATAAAGAATTAATAAATTATTTCAGCAACAACACTCAATAAATGCCAAAGCACATAGAACAAGGGAATACCTTCCACTATCAAGAAATTCAGTTGCAATACTTGGCATCAAATGCAATTTTTAAAACACAGCAGCAGGCACCTGCTACAGGCACACCACATGCAGCCTTATTCTGCCACGGAATTGAGGCCAGAAGCCGAAAAAAAATTTACAATTATCCCTATTACATTAACTCAACTATAACAAAACTTGAACAGAGATCATGACAGATGCCACAATATAAATGGGCATTGTGGATGAGACAGATCAATCACTGATCTAAAAGGGAAGGACTGCATCTAATTCAGCATACACAAACCAACCAGTTACTCTCAGTTAGTTGTTCCTCCCACTGTTGCCCTATTAGCTTTCCTCTTATCTTTGTAAAACATACATCAACATCAGACTGGACGTTGATAATAAAGAATCACAGCCTCAAACATTATTTCACTGAACTCTCCATAAATTCATATTTAACAGATGTGGATAGATGTGTTCGTACCCACATATAACTTCATACAGAAGTTCTTATCCAAACATTATTTCAACTAATGATGCAAAAATAAATTTATATTCACAAGAGTTAATATTTTTAATATATACTTATAGTCTATTTAAGATTACAAGGCAAATATTTATGTGTCACAGCCAGCATTAACAGATACCATAACTACCAATTTAGAAGTCAACATACTTAAAGCATGTTAATCCTATTATCTTAAGCATCATTATCTCAGTAATTATTTTATGATATCATCTCATTATTTCTACTAATATAGTAGCTCCTGGAATATGTAAACTCTGTTTATCAGATAGGGATCTTCAATCTTAACTGTACCATGTCTAAAACTGGTAAAACTGTAGCAGTGTAAAAACTTTATAATCAGGGCACAACTTTCTTCATTTGAGATTTCACAGAATACCAGACAGATAAGAATATGAAAATGAAACATTTCCCAGGTATTACTTTCATTCCATCAGTACAGCCAAAAAATAACTGCAAAGTTAGCATTCAAATTGCTGCTCAGCAAGAAATACAGCATTATCTTGTGCTGGAATTTTTAATATTGCCATCAAAATAAAGTCTCAAATGAATTCCCAAGGTACAGGCATAGCCCCAGTTTACTGAACATTTCCACACTCTCCTCCTTTGTAAAAAGAGATGACAGAACCAATGATCTATACTTCAAGGCCAAAAGAGCCATATGGCATGAAAACTAAATTGTTGGCAAGCCAGAAAAGCCAGCACAAAATCATGCTTGAGCTGTAGAGTCTCAGCTTAGCAACCAGAGAGAAACTCCTGTGAGGTCTATTGCCATACCCTCCCTGCACATGACTTTTCACCATACACACACTTTATAGCATGTTCTGTGTTTTCAAGAGCGCCACAAAATGTGCAAAATGAACTATCATCATTCATTTTATTACCATTAACTTGTTCTGTTTCACTGTGCATATTTAATAGGGGAAAAATGGTATAGAATGACTGGTCACAAAAACCTCCCATAGACACAACACAAATCTGTTCCCTTCATGACTAAGTAATTTATCTTTTTACCCACTTGAAGTAACAGCTTGTGAGAGGATACAATATTCTATGTAACTGGCTCTTTCCTTGGGTAAATTCTGCTGCTCTCCTTTGCAGAGAGCAATAAACGAGGACTTGGCAATACAAGAGAACTTTATGTGATTTTATTTTCAGAATGTTTCTGATACATGCCTATACTATTTTCCACGTCAAAGCATACCTTGAATGCAGTATATCTTCACTCTTGACCTTATTACAGAGGTTATATAGCCACCCTTCGAATTTCCCTGCAAGAGACTTGGACAGAAAGATCTCTATGAGCCCACCACCCATCCTTACTGACTTAGCTGAGCTTGGTTATCAGGAGAAATGAGTTAGCTCCCTAGTTATGTTTTCAATCACAAAACACTGCTCATGTAGAGAAGCAGTCCCTACAAAGGTAAAAACAGCCCATTCACAGCAAAATATGACATGTCAATCCAACACAAAGTTGGGAAAATTAAATGTCAAGCACAATAAAATGCAGAGCTGACAACAACACAGGATCCAATGAAAGGAATCAGAAAGGACTGCATAACAAGACGAGAAGCCTCTAAACACACATGATGAATAAAAGAAACCTCTAAACATAAGTGATCATGAAAAAAGTGTGGAAAACTAAGTCTGCTTACTGCTACAGAGTTACAGGACAAAGAAGTGAGTGATAGAATCTGGAGTAATAACTTTATTATTACAGGAGATTGACCTCAGGAAATTAAATGTTTTTCAAAGTTACACCTGCAGGTAGTTAACATTTGCAGTCCTAACAAAGTTCCAATTCTGAAAAGGCTTATAAATCCCAAATTATAACAGATGTTCCACAGATCCCTAAAAATAAACTGTACCAGAAACATCCAAACCACAGGCCCTGCTGAACTATAACAGAACACTTGCAATTCATGCAACATTCCCTTAACATTTGAAAATATTCATAGAATCAGTAGAAATTGCTAAAATATATTTTCATTATTTTGATTTCAGGACTTTCCTAGTAGTAAACTCAATTAGAGCAAAGGCTCATTGCTGACCTGCCTATGAGACAGAACCAAGAACAAACATATAAAACTCTGAGTTCTGTTAAAAATGCACCAAACATATCTTCTCCGTTCAATCCAGAAACAGACCATCAATTAAAAGACTGGCAGTAGATCAGAATATCTGCTTGCAAGCCCAAAACAGTCTAAAGTGTGACAAAAGTGCCACAAGCAGAGACTGCTATTGTTTTTACAAAAATCATGCAAAATCATGCAATATCAGAGCTCTAAATATGCCCTGTGCAGAGAATGAGACAGACCACAGAACATGCTTGGCTTTAGATTTAGAAAAGTCCACAAATACTTTTAAAGTCTTACTAAGGCATGCAGATCAAAATTTGAAGGAGTTAGGAAGCTTCTCCTCTCTCTCACATTTCCTCCAAACTACTTATTACCTCAAGAACTCTTTTGCATCCCACTTGAAATTTATGCCCACAGATGGCAAACCTTCCACTTTCCACAGCTGCTGGGGCTCCTCCAAGCTTACCTTCAAAAGCTTCATCTCATGGCAGAAGCCCAAGAGTGAAGGAAAATAAAACTCTGTGTCCTTTCTCTCTGCTTCCCTTATGTTCTTCACAAAGGGCAGAGCACTCAGCTTGGATACTATGACAAATACTCCACCTCAGTTAAGTTGCCATCACATTTGAAAGATTGGGACCATTTCCATTTCACAACACATCCTCCTACGGCTTGGATAAAAAGCAGTACTATGTTCCAGGACCCAGATATTTCAAAGCCAACCTGATCCAATGAAAAAAAAGCTTTACCCATGCCCCCTCCACTAATGGCAAATTCACAAAAATACACATTCAAGGATGGAACAAGCCTTTAGGAACATAGAACATGATCACATGTAGTGTGATTTGGCTTCAGGGCCAGAAAGGGAGAGTGTTAGTTTACTCTCACTCAAAATTGAGAGCTATTAAACTGTAGTAAACAATAGCAACCAAATACATCAGGAGATGAGTTTTAAAGGAATACTAAAAATAATTGACAACTGTTAATTGTAGGAAACTGAAGATAGGACATTAAAATCCATGTATCCTTTTCACTGGGAAAAAAAGCACATTTACTATCCTTCTGTTAGTGCTGCAGACAGACTATGTAGATCCTTCTCTATAGAGAGTATCAGTCAATCTGAATTTGAAATGCAGTACTTAAATCTAATAAACTAATCATTGTTTTTTGCATTATTTAAATGAAGCTGATAACCCAACTCTCTGTTACTTGGAGCTTTTGCTTTGAATCAGAGTCAAAACATTAAGCTGAAAAGAAAACCCTGTCTCTGCCAGTTTTTTTGGCAGAGAAACAACTCACACAAACGTGGGAAAAGCGGTTTCCCTCCCCTTCCCACTAACTTGGTTAACATGGTTCTTCACATGAGTCAAAGCCATCTCCCTCTACAACAACACAAGGTAAAAGGAGTTTTGGGAGCAAATTCAAATTTTAAAGGGTTATACGTGTTCTAACCCAGGTCTATCTTTGCTATTAACAAGTCCACTGGTACTTGAGAAGTGAAAATCCCCTTTAAAACAGACATTCTCACTAAAGTACAATTAGATCATCATGCCTTTTTGCTGTTCTCCTCCACCACAAATCATCTTGTCCTAAAACAACTCCTGCAAAGTGCAGAAAAATACCTGACAATAATATAATGTACAATTTCAAGAACTCATTCAATCCCTATTATTTCAGTACCAATAGAAACTATTTACCAATATTATCAGTACCTGAAAGTACTTAAAGTATTAAGTAAGACATTATTATGAGCTGCCTGTACACCTCTCTTCCAACAAAAAAGATCTTTATGTGGAAGCCAGGAGACTGCCCAGATAGTTTCTGTGAACAGAGCTGTCACCTACAGAAAAAATACACCAAAAGCACAATTTATCATGCAGATGTAAGTCACCCAGCTTGATTTGCAATTCTCAGCAGATTTCAAATGTTTTTTCTGAGATACCTGACTTCAGGAGGAGGTCTTCACATTTCAAGTCACAAAGGAGTTACACAAAAAATGGGCAAAGCACAGCTTCACGTTCAAGAAGATGGCTTCTCTAGTTGCAAATTCAAGCAAAATTAAAAAAAATATATATATGTACCTTGCTCTTCTGAAGTCCAAACCTGCAACACTGTACTTCCTCCCTTGTATAAACGGGTCCATAAAAATCAACAGCATTGAACTCTCACATGCTAAGTGGTTGCTGAATTGAGAACGTACAGAAAACTCCCTTTATTCAGCACAGCATGAGGGACTCCATTCAACTTCCCTTTGAAGTTGGTCAAGAGTACTCCCACTAGCTTTCCAAGAGCTGAGTCTGACTACAACTAGAGTAAATATTTATTCCTGAATACTTACTGTTTCCTCATTTGTTAACCCCAATGTGAAAAATCACCCAAAGAATGAAAAGTGAATTGAATAAATTTTGAATATAAAGCACAGGAAGAGTGAGATACCAGTCATAATAAGGTTTTTACCTTACATTTTTTCAATTATTAGGCCAACAGATAGTTCTTCCTTATTCTTGAGGAAAAGAAAAAACAAGGCTGAAAAAATTATAGCTTTACTGTCATCCTACTACTGGCTCCCAGAAAAAACAAAAGGATCATAAGGCTCTATGAAAAACATGAGAGTAACAACTGAATCATAAAAAAACAGTGTAAATGCAAAAGGATGTAAAATGAAAAGACTAACTATATCAGGTAGTTTTAGTGAATGGCCTACATTTCTATAGGCTGCCTATCTAGACAATTTTATTTTCTTCACCTGTATGTTGCTGAAGATCCAATTAGAAAGTTTACTACACATATACAAAATCATGTTCAGAAAAACTCTTCAAGAAGCTTTACAGTCCTGAAGCCATTTGGTACCAAAAAGAAATTAATAAAACTATAAATTGAAGGTATGAGAAACCCAATTAAGATGCCTGGCATTACATTTTCTAAATAGAAAGGGTAAAATAACCCACTCCTTTTTTCAGCATCTCTTTCATGTAAGTAAACTTTTGGGAACAGTGCAAAGAGGAAGGAAAGAAAAAACTGAATGGTGTCAGGGAGAGGGTAACAAAATAATCCTGGGAAAAGGGTTCTAGCAGGTACTGCTGCCTTGCCATTGAACCTTAAATAACAAATTTCAATTCTCTTCTGAAACAACAAACACATCCCATATAGCTACAATAAATGCAAACACTACAAATTAGACCACACAATGCAACAGCAGGTGTGCACTATTTATATATACAAATCCAACGGATGAACAAAACAGGAGAGCATCCTAAAGAGAAATGCACAGTAACACATCACAAAAAGGAAGTGCAGATGGTACAGTAACAGAAGTGGCTATTTGTTTCTGGACAGTTCTAGTTTCACTGCTGTTCTGTAAGCTTATGTTTTTCAGTAGGCTTACATTTTTCACAAATGAGGAGACAAAGAAAGCAATGAATCTTCTTTTTTTCTTCAAATCTTGGCTTCACAAATTAAACTGGCTGTTTTACAAATCTGAAAGCTGATCCTTATTGCAGCAGCAGGGAAATTTTGATTGCTATACTTATGTATAGATCTTTAGATACCATGTAAAAGTAAGTTAACTCACTCAGATGTTCAGATAAATATACAAGTACATAAACACCACTGGAGCTATGGCATTAACATCGAAACATTCTTGTAAATCTCAAAGCAATAGGAATTGTTGTTTTGATGATCAATTGATCCATTTACATATTTTTTGTTTGGTGTAACATAGCTGTATGGCTAAAAACAAAAGCATACAGTCCTTTACTAGAAGGTGCTCATGCACCTAACACACATTTGTTACCCAGCACTCCTCTGACAAAAACCAGCTGAACTATCCCTAGCTGTACCCACCTTTTGCTTAGCATTTTGTGCATTACACCTTCTTACTTCTCTCCTTAACGCTCATACACATTATTTATTCTTCACTTCCCTCAGAAAGCTGAGTATGATGTTGAGTGTTCAAAGCAAAGAAGATGTTTTAAAAAATCTGCCAGTAAGACAAACTGAAAGCACCTTTGCAAGTTGTATTATTCACTGAATTCAACAACTCCAGGCCACATGATCCCAGCTGGCTTCCACTAAATGCAGACCAAGAAAAGCATATTGCTCCCAAACACAGGCTCCTTCTCTCCCTAGGTCAAAGAATGAAGGAATAAACCATTACTACAGGTCGTCAGCAATTTGACTGACAAGACAAAGACAACCGTATCAGCAAGTGGTTTGTGTTAGGTTCTCTGCCCTGCCAGCAACCTCTGTGTTCTGCAAACTCAGCTGCACCGACCGCAGCCCCAGAAACACGTGACGGCGTTACTCGCTTACTGCTGCCGAGAAGCGTACGTGTATAAATGTAACAAACTGTATAAATGTAACAAACTGGGTTACCAGAACAGCTGGGCTGCACACCCAGGTGACACAAATTCCCTTCCTCTTCAGAGTGCTCTCAGGTATCCTGACACTACAGAAGGGAAGCCGCGCTTACACACTACAGTCTATTTATTGCTGCAGCAGTTCATGTGCTGACACACCTACAAGTCACCGTGAGGGGCCAAGGGCTCCAGGCTGGAGTCGCCAGCTGTAACATTAAACACCACATTCCTGTCACCAGTGGCAAAGCAGGAGTGTGGGCAGAGTCTCAATTTTCAGCAGTAGTTTTTCAGGCTCATCTAGGATCGGCACTCCCAAGCACTGAATGATGGGGAACAGGGTTGTGGATAGGAGGAAAGTTTCCAAATGCCCTGTGCTATCAGTCCCATTCAGAAGAACCCTAAAAATACCAAGCTATGAGCTACAAAGAGCTCGTGAACTAGTACATTTTGGAATATGTACAGAAAACGAAATTGTTTCCCTTTTGCACAGAGCTCTGCAACGGCTTGCGTACAAAATGGCACTACGATAACGCTATCTGAAGCTGTCCAACTTAACGCATTAAAGGAACACTAAGCTGCCTCTTCGACCAAGTCTCTCTTTTACCAGTGACATTTCAATGGGAGGAGAAGAAAAGGATTTGAGACACAGCCACCGTGGAGCGAACGCAGTGAACCACCTTGAGAGCGTTCCCGCAATCCGGAGGTCTCTCTCGGAGCAAAGTGTCGATTTTTCCGGCGTGCCTGCTACCCTCCAACACAACTTTTGCCATTTAAAGCCCCGTCGAGCGGCAGAGCTCGGTCAGGCTCCTGCGGCCGCGGTAGGGCAGCAGGACACAGGGTTCGGATGGCGCGGCGTTCCACGGCGGAGGGAGGCCCCCGCCCGCCGCCGGGCAGGGAGGGCGCGCCGCGGCCACCGCCCGCTCCGCTCCGCTCCCCTCCCGCTACTCACCCCCGCGACCGGCCGGACCGGAGCGACGGCGGCGAAGTCCGGCGGCGGCAGGCAGCGGCGGCCGCGGCACATCAGGACGATCAGGGTACCCAGCGCGGCGGCAGCGGCGGCGCAGCCCACGTAGAGGGCGAGGCGGAGCAGCAGCAGCGCCAGACACGGCGGCCCGCCGCCCCCTGCCTCGGCCCGTTCCTGCCCCAGGTGGACGACGGACACAGCCAGAAGCCCCAGTCCCGCCGCCAGCACGAAGCGGGATGAGCCGGGATCCTCGTCCTCCTCGTCTTCCGCCGCTTCCTCCTCGCTGCCGCCGACCACAGCGGCGGCCGCCGGGGTGCTGCGGCGGCGCGCCTCGCCGCCGGGGCCGTGCGAGCCCAGCGGGCCGGGGGCGGCGGCCCCCGCCGCCTCGGGCTGCCCGGCCGTGCTGCTAGCGCTGTCGGCACTGGGGAACATGCTGCTCCTGGCGCCGCTGGGAGCAAGCGCATCTCCCGCCGCGGCAGCTCCCTGCGAAGGTCGCCGCTCCCGGGGCCCCCCCTCTCCTCCTCCTCCGCCGCCGCCGCCGCCTCCTCCGCCGCCCGCCGCCGCCACTGGCACCGCTGCGGCCGCCGGGGGAGCCGGAGCTCATGCCCAGCGGCAGGAGGGTGCACGGCGGCCGGGCCGCTTTCTGGCGGCAGCGCTGCCCCGCGCTGGGCGGCGGGAGCCGAGCGCCGTGGCAGCAGCCGGGGAGGCCCCGCCGCGCCGCTCGGTGTCCGGCCGGGGAGGGGGCGGAGGCGGTGCCTGCCGGGCGGGCGGGCCCGGGACATGTGCGCCTGCCGCGCCGCCCCACGGCGGCGCCCGGCCGGCCCGTTTTGTACCGTGTTGTGACCCGGAGAGCTCCGCCGTGGCGGGCTCGGAGGCGTCCCCAGGCACAGGCCAGGAAACGGGTACGCTGGGACGAAGCGAGGGGAATCCCCGCCGGCTGCAGTGTGGAGCTTGGCTCCGCGGAAAGCTACGGAACGCCTCCCCGCCGCGGGGGCTAGGCCCAGACGGACCCGGCATGATCAGACTGGGTCATCGAGGCCCTCGCCAGAGCTTAGGACAAAAGTCTTGGCGTGGGGCATCTCAAAGATCCGGACACCCTCCTGAGTGCGGGCGGTATGCACCCCTCTGCCTGCTCCCCTCTAATCAGCCAAAGGGAATCATAAATTACTGGATTTCAGAAATAAAAAGTTCATTGAACAGCAATGAAGACGGTACAACAGTGATTCTAAAAAAAACACAATCTCACCACCCCAACAGAAGCATGCCAGCCTTGCTGTCAGTACCCTCTCTCCGTTGTCTATTTTATGTCTGTTTGTGGTAGATCTGAGAACAAATTATTGGAAGGGCACAAGGCTTGCCATATTTCAGCTGTGCTTGGGACTCACATCCATTTTGCCACAGGTGCGGCACAGCTACACCTCCACCAAATTTGTGAGCTCATAGCAGCTAACTGAGCACAGCTGAATTGGGAGGCCTTGATCTCTTCAGAGTGTTGTCTGCAAAAATCAGCTTCATTACCCAGTGTGCAACAAGCCAAAAATTACACGCTCAAGAGAGACACTGAGTACTTATTTCAAAGTTGTGCAAGCCTGGGTGCTCAGTGGTACTCAACAAATCAAGCACACCAAATGTCAAAACTTTTTACTATTTATACATTTTAGCAAACAAAGGAATTAGTGTTCATAGTCTACAAGTTCCATAGTTATCTTATTAATTTTTATTTTATCCTCTATTGGCTAATGATTCTCTCATTTCCCATGCTAATCAGTCTGTATGCTCAGCCTTCTTTTGATCTGGTGGATTTCTTGGGTCGGTGGTCCTTGAGTCGGTGGTTGTGATCTCCCTCTGCTGGAATTATCTTTTATCAAGTTGGAACTGATTTCAGCACAATTACTGAATTGGGTTTACTGGTTCTTCCTTACCTTGGGAGTTCTGCCAAATGTCCGTGTGTCCCATAAATTCTCCATTCTTTGTGTCCACTATCAGTGCTACATCCTTTTCCCCAAGCTTTGTTTACCTCCACCTAGGTAAACCATGCTCCACCATGCTTCAGTCTGAGATCACTGAAGCATGTCAAGCCCTAAACATTAACAATGTAATTCCACCAACAAGTAATTTGTTTTTCTAACACATAGACATCACTTAGAGCTTGCTTTTTAGCTGCTGTTTTGAGGATTACATCTCCCTTCTTCTTGATTAGTCTTGAAAGTATACAAAGGTCAAACATAAAGAGCATCCTTTTTTAAGAGAATTTTTACATATCCCACATTTTACAACAAGAGTAGGAGTAAACGGCAATGCTTTCCTTACAAAAGCCACACTATGCAAAAGTGGATTTACAAACATTTACTAACGGGCTTCATTTTAATACAGATACCTGTAAACCCTATAGAAGTGTTTAGAGGTAAAAGTGTACTGGTAAGCAGCTGGTAAGATTACCATTGCTCTGTCAGTTGAGGTGCAAAAAAAAGCCCTGAATTTTACTTTTTAAACACAGTTATTGTTGCAGAGGTTGGAGTAGTGATCTATTTATTCGTGCTCTCTAAAAAAGTTACTTCTGTCAAATGAACTCTACTAGCCAGATGAAGAAAAGAAACAAATACCAAAGCTCTGATCTTGTGTTTACATTTCCTTATAACATCTACGGTGCAATAAAGCAGCATTTATAAAACCAGACACCAAACTTCCCTGAGTTTCTGCAATGCTAAGCAAGGCAGAACACTGAGCATGAATAGTGCAGGTGTCCAAAAGTCTGTAATAGCCCTGGAACAGCACTTGTAATAGGGAATTGTCTGTCAGCTCATGGTGCAGAACTGGAATGGAAACGGGCACAGAAGAGCATGGAGCTAGTCAGGATTCTGAGTTACAGCAAATGTTTTACTCCATCACAATATTTTCTAAGCTGTTCCTAACCTAACTCTCAGTGTCTGATGGGCTGGTGTCCATATATACCTGCCTGTGTGTATTAGAGGTTTGCATATGTATTTCCTCTCAAAATCACAAAAAGTGGTTATGAAGTGATTTTAGGGCCCCTGTTGGTCACTTATCAAAGGAGACATTGATCCTTAATCTGATCCAAAGTCCTTACAGTAACTTAGTCCTTAGTAAGATAAAATATATATATCTATTACAGTTTGTTCTGTTTAGTGGATATTAAATTGCACAAAATCCTTTTAAATGCTAATTTCAGACCATTCATAGAGTATCCAAAATTGATTCTTTAAGTAACCTGTCTAACGTGAATAAAGGTAAAAATCATCATATCATAATAGTGAAAATACTATTGCAATGGCAGTCCTTTCCCATGTGAATTACTATGTGGTTAAACATCCTGATGATTCAGTGAAGGGCTTTGCAACCAGGGTTTCTTCAATACATAAGTCCATTAAAACCAGCAGAGATTCTTGCAGAGTCTGAAAGCTTTTGGATAAGGCCCAGCATGCCAGAAGGTTTCTTATATTTTATTTTCATCAGGTAGAAAATAGAAAATAAATATCTATCTCCCAGCAGACACTTTACTCATCAAAGATTTCAGAATATACAGGACTCTGGATTGAGTTCAAAATCTACTCTGGGATCTTTATTAAGATCCATATAAGAAACCAGACAGAGACCTACTGTAAATGCTTCAGTGCCTGGGCCACTGTCAAAACTACTTAAGGGAATTGAATTTTTAAATTAAGCTGAAGCAGAGCATGCAATGTTGATAGTCCTGTGTAAACAGAAAGTATTTTCTTACAGTATTAATTCTCAGAAGTGGAGAGGAAGATAAAAAAAACCAAACCTACCTGCAGTAACAATTTAGTCCTGCAGTGCTTATGCACATAGCCACTTTTTGTCTGAATGAGTAATCCCACCCATTTTAGCTAGGATTTACACATCATACCCTGAATTAGATATGTCAGTCAACTCAAGTGTGTATCCATAGAGCTAGAAGAAAATTTGGTTCTTTTTCTTTTAGCTCCTAGTAAGTTTCTATGACTTGTCAACCTGAGGCACAATTCCTAATATTTTAGATTTTAGCCTAGCTCTACTGAAGTTAATAGCAATTTTCAAGTTTACCTCAGTGTTATTTAAACCTCCCCTTTTGTACTTTAAAAATTACTTTTCTATGCAAGACAAAAGGACTTCAGTGAGGTCAATTTTCTGAACTGGGGATTACAACAGGCTCTTTCTGTAACTATTTACTCATTCATAGAACTAGTTTATGAGAAAAGAGATTCAAATTCTACCTTATCAAAGCATTACAGCAAATATCTTTCCTACAGAGATAAGACAATTATTTATTTTAAAAGATAAATTATGTCTGATTTGGGGAAGGATTCAGTATCTTAACTATTTTCCTTTGAGCTAGAAGTATCATTTATCTTTGTAACATACCGTAGAAAAAACCTCACTGATTTGAACAGTTTTGCAGCTGCCTTTAGTGACAATTGTTCAGCTTGCACCTTCACAGTACTGCATACTTTAAACTTAAATTAGTTTGCACTTTCAAATGTTTAGGCAAGATTAAAATGAATACTTTTCCTGTAGGCTTTTTCACAATTGATTCCTGTTTTGTCAGCCTTTCTAGCTCAGATCCCATTGCTATAAAAGGACTAAAACAAGTTACCCCTTCTCAATTAAAACAAAAAAAATTACATTATAAGCAAAAAGAGGTCTGTATAGTGCTTGCGTAGTTTATGTTCTTAGCATACTTACAACTTTGAATTAATCACATGCTTTTTTATAACTGCTGTGGTGCTGCATTGCAGTTACAGTCATACTAGGAGTTTATAGAAACTTCTAAGGTTCAGAGCACAAAACCCAGAATTGCTTGTGAACTTGTAAACCTGGTGATAAACCAGGAACACCTGGATAACTGACACTGTTAGAAGCAATCATAGGAATCCTAGAGCAACAGGAAAGGTAATTGGATGTTACACTTCACAGTATCTTAAATGTACAAAATATGTAAGTTGCACTAATATTAGCTGATTTTAAATTTTGCTACACCTTTTAAGACAGTGGTGTTGTATTTTGCATATTTGCACTCAGGAACTTGACACACAGGAAAAAATTACAAAAGCACCCATTCAAGTGTCCAATGTAAGGAACCTGAGACCTCACATGGCAAGGTCAGCAAAGGCTCAGCATTTTGTAGTGCGTCTTCCATGTACAGTTTCCACTGATTTTAGCAGCAGTTGTCATTATTCAACATTTCAACAGTGAACTGAGAGAGGTGCCAGAAAAATAAGAGGGAAACACATGACAAGTATAAAAATCTAGTCAATGTAAATTGCGGAACCTCTATTAAACACTGTGTAGCACAAGTAGGACTTGACTCTGGTTAACTTAGACTTGTTCAGTTGTATTATTCAAGAGATTTCTTTCTTTTCTTGTAGTGTTCTGACACATTTGCTACATGTATTTTAAAAAGTGTGTGTGTGTGTGTGTGTGTGTGTCTGTGTGTATGCACACATACATTCATACATATGTGCCTATGTGTGTGTGCCAAGTGAAATAGGACAATATACACAATAGTTGATTTGGCTGCACAGCCCTAATTTAATTCAAAATTCAGTATGCTCAGCAAAAATGTGATCATGTCATTAAATCTCTTTCCTGATGAACAATGGGGCCAAAGTTAAGCTGAATTTCATATTTTGAATATGTGGATCAGTAATCTGGAAGTCTCTCTTTTCACATAATTCTTTCCTCCATTGTTAAAAAGTAACATTGCTATTATTGAGATATGATATTGCAACTGATCTCTTTGAAAGAGCTGTAAGCTTTCCCATCCTTGCACAGGGAACTACCACTTCTCAGGGGCAGATCCCCAGTAGGTAATCACCACTTACCTATTCAGTACCAGGAGTAATGAAACTGTCTGAAGTTTCAGTTTTTACTGAAATTCAAGGTCCAGATCCAACCTCAAATATTTGGATGAGGCTTCCCTAGAAGTCCTCCAGATAAGTTGCCCCTTTCCATTTCCTCAGGATACATCACCCAGTGCTGCAACCCTGGCACTATAATGTAGTGGCCCATCATATTGACCTCTGGTCCTGTTGCCTTAATATGGGGCACCATCACCTTAAGGTGGCTTACAGTCACCTCAGCCAGGGGCACCATTCACTTAGGCTGGGTCCCCCTCCAGTCTTTATTGGGCTGCCAGCACATCAACCAGGAATGCCATCACCCCAGCCCAAGGCACCACCACCACAATCTGGGGCACCATCAACTTGATGTGGGGCACTGTTACCCCAGCATGGAAAACTATCACCTCAGCATGGAGCCTCATTGCCTTAACCTGGGGGACCATAACCTCAACCTGTGATTCTGTCCCCTCACCCTGGAACTTCATTATCAAAATCTAGGGGCAATCACCTCAACTAGGGGCATTATTTCTTCAGCTTGGGGCCCCACTGCATCACAGTCTGGAGAACATGACTCAAACTATCACCTTGGGGGACCGTTGTTTTGACCCAGCACACCATTGTTTCAACCCAGAACCCCACTGCCTCAGCTTGAGGCACAATCACCTGAGCACACAGATCCATCACCTCAGCCTGGAGCAACATCGCTGCAACCTGGGGACCGTCACCCCAACTTAGGGCACAGTCACCTTGTCTTGGGGCCTCGTGGCCTTAGTAAGAGTCCCAGCTCTCTGCCCCATTCCCACAAAGCAAATAAGGGCAGGAGGGGACTGATGTCTGTATCAGAAATAGCTGGCCAGCAGGACTAGGAAAGGAATTCTTCCCCTGTGCTTGGCACTGGTAAGGCCGCTACCTGAGAACTATGTCCGGTTCTGGACCTCTCAGTTCAGGTAGGACACTGAAGCACTGGAGCAAGTTCAGAGAAGGGAAATGAAGCTGGTGGAAGGTCTGGAGCACTGGTCTTAAGAGGAAGAGCTGAGGGAGCTGGGATTATTTAGCCTGGAAAAGAGAAGGTTCCAGGAAGACCTTATATCTCTAGAACTACCTGAAAGGAAGCTGTAGCCAGGTGGGGATCAGCCTCTTCTCCCTGGCAAGCAGTGACAGAATTAAAGGACACAGTCTGTGCCAGGGGACGCTTAGGTTGAACATAAGGAGGAATTTCTTCACATAAAGGGTGATCAGACATTGGAACAGGCTGCTCAGGGAGATGCTGGATCCACGGTCGCTGGAGGTATTTCAGGGAAGACTGGACGTGGCACTTAGTGCCGTGCTCTGGTCGACACGGTGGTGCTCGGTCAGAGGTTCAGAGGTCCCTTCCAGCCTCCGGCTTTCCGCAATTCTGTGGCGAGCCCGCGCCTGAGCGGCCCCTCCCACGGGAGGTGCCGGCGCCCGTCCCGCCCCGCTGAGGCGCCGCCTCTCCCCGCCCGGCGGCGCGCAGGGCCGGCCGGGGCTGCGCAGGAGCGGGGCGGCAGCGAGGGAGCGGCCTGGGCGCTGCGCAGCTCCCGCCTCCCCGGCTCTCTCCTCCCGTGCCTGTGAGTATCTGCCCGGCTGCCTGCGCCGTTGCCACAACAAAGCCGGCAGAAAGGGGCCAAGGGGGACACGCCAGCGGCCGCTGCTGCTGCTGCTTCTTCCCGGGGTTGCCGGCCGGGTGGTGGGGCCTGCGGTGCCTTCCCGCCACGGAAGGTGCCGGGAGGCGGTTGGGGGCGGTTGGGAGCGACGGGCATGTTCCTCCCCCGTCTGCGGTAATCCTTTCCCGAAACAAGGTGGGAGACATGTTTTGTTCGTGCGTACGTATGCGTTATTTTTAATCATTATATAATTTAAAAAATAATTTTGTTTTAATTAGCTGTCTTCCTGCCCGCGCCTCTGCCTGAGCGACGCGCACGTAGGTGTCGTGCGCGCTGCCTTTGCAGGGCCGGCGCTGAGCTGCCAGAGTTTGGTCGTGCCGCCCTGAGACGTGTGCTCCGCCCCGCATCACTGCCGTGCCTGCCCGCTTTGCTCCTCGGGGAGATTGGGAAAGAGGTGGGAGACTCCGTTCTGAGACACCGGCCCTCGTTGTCGCCGTAGCTGTTGGCTCTGGGAGAGAGTTACCGGGTCGTGTGTGCTATCCTTAAAGTTACCGGGCTCTCAGAGACACGTTGCAGTGATGCCCAGATAGAGTTCAGGGGGATGTTTTGGTTGGGCTTAATTGGAGGTAATTAAGTCAGCTGGAATGATGATTGCAAACAGCTTGCCTCGAGCGTGTTAATTAATCATCGCAAGAGTCACGTTTCCACATTTTCCTCAGAACTCACGTGTGACTCTCTCTGCCCAGCCCTGGGCTGTGTTCTGCAGTATTGGCTCCCAAAGTGGGGCTGTAGTTTGGAAAAATAACTAGCCACCAATCTTTTAGCCCCTCTGGATTAGATTGGAAAAGACAAATAAGGTAGTTCTGAAACCTGGGCTCCTGGAGCAGAGAACTGAATTAATTTGAAAGAGACTCAGTGAGATGCTACAACAAAATGCAATATATGTTGTCTTTGTCAAACATTGGTGTTTTTTTTCTGGAGTTTTCACCGCATTTTAAAAGGTAGTTCACCATGGCATATGGCACAACGTAATTTAAAGTCAAAATCTTTATGACTGGTGGAAGTTTTTCCTTTCCAAACAGTTTTTTGAAAACCGGTTTAATTATAGTATGCAAATACTTGTACTTTTATATTCTTACGACAGAATAGAAAAAAAAAATCTAGTGTTTCCATTTGGACGTGTACGTATTTTTAATTTGGGTGGTTAAAATTTCTATGCAGCATTCATAAAAAAAACAGGACAAAAATGTGGGATGGAATGAATGTAATAGAAATAGCAGTGCTAAATTTCTTTTGTATCCCTGCTTTTGTCTGTAGTGAGGTGCTCAATACAGTGATTAGAATGCATTGTACACATTTTTGCTCATCTGTACCAGGCAGTGCTTGTTCCTCTTATACAGAAATATATTCACTGAAAATTAAAAATTGCATCTTATTTTCAGGGGTGGTGGTGAATGTAATTGTTACATCTGTGAAACTGTATGTGTGTGTTTTAAACTGTGATAATAAGCACATCTTGTGATGGAGGGCCTTATGAAGGAAATTCTTCCAGAAACTCAGGTCTATTTGATGTGTGTTGAAGCACATCTATGCAAACAGTTAAAGGAACTGCTAATGACACATCTATTTGTCTAGTCAGGTCGCTAAGCACACTAAACTTGTAATGTTAGAAGCATGAAAACACGTGTAGCTCAATGGGTATTTCTGTTGTGGGAGATGGTTCACGTGTTGTGCCACTTGGTAGAGATGGCCTGATATTCAGAAATATGCTGTAATTTATATCCATCAGTAGTTTGTGGTGTATTTGATTCCTTTATGGTCCTGCCATCTGTTTCAGGACTGGCAAATGTAACTCCAGCCTTTACATGGCAGATATGCTGAAGCTTTGCTTTAATAACAGCAGTTGTTTTTCTTGCATGCAGTTTTGAACTGCTGTGCCAGACTCTCCCCCTTCAGTCATAGATAGCCTGGTTGAATGCATGTTGCCCCCAAATTTAAATCTTGATATCAGACAGAAATACTCTTCATAGATATGTACCAGTATAGAAGGAGTGGGAAAACAAAGCTGGACCTTTACTTTGCTCTTCACCATCAATACCTGGCAGTAGAGTCTGTCCTTCTCTGGGCTTTTTGTACCTGTTCTGTATTATCAAAAGATACAGGCTATGGGTCACTTTTGGGAAAGATCAATACCAGTGACCAGTTTTCCCCTAGCAGTTTGCTGCCTTTTAGTCTTTGAGGTGGCTGAAGTTGGGACTCTTCCAGGTAGTAAGAAATTGTATGGCAGCAGCAGCCCCATGAGACTTCAGTGTGGGTGGTGTCACTTATGCTTGTAGAAGTGGAAGGTCTTCCAGAAGCTGCTGCTACTTTTATCAATCAATATATTATTTGTTGTCTTTATTTTTGATTGTGTTTGTAAGCTACTTATTTTCTTCCTGGGTTTAGAGGGTTTGCAAGTAATTTTCTTGGGATTCTCAGCAATGAGTGAGTAGCCATGGTCTGTTTAGACAGACCTGATGACCATCATCACTTCCATCATTTAACTTCGGTATTCTATGACCCAGCCTTTCTGCTCAAAAGGTCACAAGGTGATCTTTGCTGAAGAGCCTGAAGAACAAATATTTAATGTGTTTCTATGTGTGGAGTCCTGGAGCTACAGAGACATGCGTCTCAGCATAATGTATTGCAGCTTTTCACAGTAGAGGAATGGCTTATTTTTGGCTCAAGAGGAAATATTTTTTCTTCCCCCTTTTTCTTCCCCCCCTCCCCACCCCATTTCTGCCTGTTCTCTCTCCTCCCCGTCTTGTACATTAACTTGAAAGCCTTTGCCAAGCAGCTGTCTGGAGCTCTTTTGTGGTCATGTGCTTCATTTGCTCTAACCATGATGGCAGTTGACTGTGTTCCAGGATTTTCTAGTGCCCATTGGCTGAACTGAGTTCTTACTTGAAATAGCTGTGAGACTCAGGACTTTCTGTTGCAACTCTTTTTTGTAGTCTCAAGAGTACTTTGAAGCATCTCCAGTGAGCCTACCTGTTTGAGACAGAACTGCTGTTCTGAGGGCTAGTGTGTCATACTTTTGGGAGTTAATAAACTGTATCCTAGAGCATACAGGAGAAAATCCTTCCATTGTGTCCAGCAGAGAGAGCTAAGGATGCAGAACAGCTGTAGCAGTTATTGTGCTCTGAGCTTGGAAAATCAGAATGTCTACTAAAAAGACTGGTTTTTTTTTTTTCGTTGGAGGTTTCACTTAAGGGAAGTAGTTTCCTAAGAGCTATGTTTCTTCCTTTGCATGCTTTGTTGTTCTTACTAACAAATATGAAAGCTTTAATTTAAGAGGAGGTAAATAGGGCTGAATATGTGTGGTTCGTCACACGGGTTTTAAGACTTGTGTTTTCTCATGTTTCCCCTCTTTTGAACTCACAAACCCCCAGAAGTAGAACTTTTCTCATCCTAACATTTTTACTGCTCTCTTCTAGATGTTTTCAAAATTTGTCTATTTTTGTTTGTTTGCTGGGGTCTTTTTTTAAGCTTCAGCCAAAAATGAGGAAGGGAGGGAGAAGGAGCCAGCTGTGGTTCCTTTAGCATTTTCAACTTCTCCCAAGTTCACCATACAAGAGACAATTTGGCAGTCAGCAGGTTTAGGGGGGCAGGAGCCCCAGAGGTGAAATAACAAGAATGTAGAATCAGAAGATTTTGGAGTGCCGTAAAGAACATGTACCATTGGTAGTATAAGTCATTTATTTAAAACGATTTCAGCCCTAAAACAGAAGGTGCCATGATGGAGCTAAATATAATATTTTACTGCTTCTGATACTTTACGTGTTTTTAATACATCCTAGTATGATGTCTGTTCTTTCTTGTTGCTCTAAACATACTGTTGACTCACCTTGATCGTACTATAGCTGTGCTGTATTATGGCCTTTGCGGTGATGTACAGGATGCACACAGTAATATCAGACATTTCTTATTCAGCCCCTAGGATGTGTAAAGGTTTTGTTTTCCCCTTCTATTAAATACCAGAATCTTATGATGTTATGAAAGCATTTAGGCCCTTCAGAGGACGCATAGCATGCAAACTCAGAGTGTGGTGTCCTACATGCTAGGAATCTGTATGTTACCACATAGGGAAAAACAGCTTTCCTTGGAGCATGGTTGTCTGCATGCTAGGAATTTTTATGTTACAAGATCGGGAAAAAACCCCGGTTGTCCTCTCCATATAAATCATTCTCTTCCTTGATTATGAAAGTAAAATGCTTAAAAGAAAAGAAAGTTGATCACTGTACAACATTCATTGTACCTGAATGTTGATTTTTTTTTTCTTTTCTTCTATGATTTATTTCAGTACTCTTAGATGCACAAGTTTCAGATGGTGTGCATTCTAAAAAGTGAAAGATTTAGTGGATAACTTCAATGTTTAACCAAGTTTAAAACACCTTAAGTCTTTCACTGGGTACTTAATGTACTTCGTAAGTATTTGTTTCTGACATTCAAAAATGTTTTCAAAAGTCAGGATATGTTGAAACACAAACCCAATCTAAGTGTGTATCCTCATTACGTGACTTTTTATGTACCATCTTACCTTTGTAGAAGGTACTTCAAATTGCAGTTATGCCTAATGGCCTGCCCTTAGGCATTGCCTACAAAAATATTTCAGATGGTGCTGTAGTTGGCAGGTTTGCAGCTGGCAGGGGAAAAACAACATGCTTAGTGTGATTAGCATCTTGATTTGTTTTTTGACATGGATGAGGATGTCAAAATGCTGCTTTTTCTTTGGGTAGTGCAGCAGCAGGCAGTGGTTGACCTGTGCAGGAGCTGTGTGGTCTTTGTCCTTGCTGCGGAGAATGTGGATGTGCTCTTCGTAGGTAGTCAGACTCTGTGTGTCAACCCTCTGATGAGAAAGTGTGGGTCTCTAAAGCCCTGACAGCCAGACTGCATGTTCACCTTGGCTGCTTGGCCGCTGCTTTCTGATCTTAAATGGGTCAAGCTTGAAGGGATTAAAAAGTGGTATAAAGTAGTTCTTCATAAACTAGGAAGACCTACATTGAGAAAGAGACAAAGACAAAAGGGTGCGCTTGGCTGTGGTAATGAGTGATTGTTACTGTTGCAAGAAAAATGGGGTGAGAGGTAGAGAATTACATGGGGAGAAGCATATTACAGTAAAGAAAGATCTGGCAAATAATTAATGGCCAGCCTGCTCTTTGGAGTTGATCATGCTTGTGTTAGAGGGTGTCATGGCAGAAAGCCACAAAAAGCATGTCGTTTTTTTGTAAATAAATACAGTGGCGACTAAAATTAGCAGTTAATGGTAATTATTTGACTGTAATGACAGCTTTTTTGGAATTTCAGAGTGTTACTTTTTGACTCTGTGTTTTAAAAACAGGCAACATAGCAGAACTCTGTATTTCTCCCAGAAGTAAACTTACACTCTGTGTTGTATATAAATGTGTGTGAAATTGTAAACAGAACCAGTTTATTGATTTAGGCATGCTTTTTCAGCCAAGTTTCCTCTTCTGTATTGTACGTCTCGGCAAATTCCAGCTCTGTTACAGACACTCTCGATGCAGGAGTGGAATAGGATCTAGGAATACAACCTCTTTGTTTATTTCCTCTTGTTTGTTTTTATTGTAAATGACAGAATTAATTAATCTTAAGTTTGTGAATGATTGACAGTGAGAGACATGGCATTGGTTGGTTTCCCATTAAGATGAAAGCTAAAATTGTTCGGGACTTGTACTAGAGGAGTGGAATATGCATTTGTCAGTGGAGTGACTGCTGCTCCTGGGGCAGGGCCAGACTGCTAAATGATCTCTCCTGTACTGGCGGTCACTGTCTGCAAAGCAGTTATGTCTCAGTCTTCCTAGGAGACAGCCCGCCGGCAGGAGAGCTGTTCCTGAATCATGTAGAGTGGCAAGATGTGTGCTCCCTGGCTGGCATTAATGGAAAGGAATGTACAAGCTTGTCGCTATCTTTTATCACCTTTTGCCAGCTCTACATTGCCATTTTGTCTTGAGTTAAATCCCATCCTCACGTCACAGACTGTGTTCAGAAGAGTCATCTGAGAAGCCGTGGTGTGACTACACATTATAGCCAATGAGATACTGTTAGTTCAGTCTCCTTTGCAGGCCTAGCATTATATGAACTAAAAATACATGGATGTGATTACACCTCAACAAAACGTTATATTTTAAGCTATACTAAAGTTTTCAGCTATATTAAACTATCCTAGTTTGTCTGCACCTACCTGCAAACCTTTTTGCCTTAGCCCCTTATGCTCTTAATTATACAACAGCGCTAACATTATTTCAGATCTGTGTTTGAGACAAGTGAAATACACCACATGCCTGCTCTTACCAATCAGTCATAATATTTCTAGTTATGAGCTGGAGAGATGCTGGTTCCTTAAGTAATAAAAGCCTTTCATCATGGACAAGAAAGGATTTTATTTTTAAACTCTACTTCCTATATTATTTTTCTTAATAGAATTGGCTTTGTTCAAGTTGTACTTGCTAAATAAATAATTCATGGTCTATACTTAACAGGTTTTGTTTCCTTCTGGTTTAGATTACATGAGGTAGAAAATTAAATTTAAATAATGTGTTACTCTTCTGATTGTTTTTTATTTTTCTATTGTGCATGTTTTTGTATATTAAAATGTATTATCCTAAAGGAAGCTGCTCAAGAAAAACTTTCAGGAATTCACAGAATAGTTGCCTGTTGCAGGCTATACAAGCTGCCTGAAGGCAGCTATCACAAGAAGTGACACAGTGGGTGGAACCAATAGCCCAGCTGTAGTGCATCTGCACCAATGCACACAAGATGGGTAAAAACCAGGAGGAGGCAGAAGCCACGGTGCTGTGGGAAAACCGTGACTATCACGGAAACGTGGTGGGGTGACGGTCTGGCTGGAGTGGTGCAATGGATGGCTATAAGCTCCTCAGAAGGGACACGCAAAGGAGAGGGGTGGGGTGACCCTCTACATTAGGGAGTATTTCAACTGTGTAGAGCTCAAAGATAGTGATGATAAGGCTGAGTGCCTGTGAGTGAGAACCAGAGATGTGGCCACCAAGGCAGTCATCCTGAGCGGTGTCTCTAATGGACCACCCTGCCAGGATGAAGAGGCAGATGAAGTATTCTGTAAGCAGCAGGGTGGTGTCTCATGATGGCTGGTGCCTGTTCTTGTTCAAGACTTTAACTTGCTGGATATCTGTGTTTCCAAAAGTGTTTTACTCCTTTGTTTTGTTGCTCTTTGAAGAGCTAGGTGCTTTAGAGAGTTATCTTTGAGGTCCTGAAAATTGATTTCTGCTTCTGCTGCCTAATAGTGTTTTCAGCTTTATACAATATCTAACCATAATAAGTCTCCTTTCAGTTCTTTGGCTTTGTGATTCTTAAAACCGTAGGAGATTCTAGACTTTCTGGCTTTATGTTGTGATTTGAGGAGCATATTTTCAGTTCCTCTAAACCAGTATTGTTTGAGAATTGGCAAAATATCTGAGTGACCTTGAAAAATTCTGTATTTTTAAGTCATTTTTAGCTAGAACCTTTCCTGGAAATTCTTTTTTTCTACCTTTGTTTGCCATAGCAACAAACTATATGTGGTTTAATGGACACCATCCATTTTGTAAAATATTCTGGTTCTCTGGCCTTGTATAGTTGCTTCCACTGTCTTTGTGTTTATTTTTGTTACATATTTATTGATTGTAGCTTACTAAATTGTTTTAACAGTGAAATCCGTTGTAAAGAGTAGGAGAAAAGTGCCTGTGGCTAGATGGGACTGGTTGTCTTTGATACTGGCTAATTTTGTTTGTTTGTGGTGTGTTTCGATTTTTTATTCTAACCCTATGTAGATACTACTAATGAGTGGAAACTTTTGTATCCTCCTGCCACATGCATAAGATCAAACACCATAAAATTCTGTAAGAAGTAGGACATAACAGGAGCAGATTTATAGAACATAACGGTTAACCCTGATGTCTGCAGTATTACGTAAATACACAATCTAGTCCCATGGCCTGAATGGTAACTTCTGGTTTAAATGCAGTATTTTTATGCCTGGATCACACTTTTTAACGTCTAGGTTCATCTGAAAGAATTAAGTTTCCTTCCTGTGCTGTAGAGTGTGAGTTACAGAAGACTGCCATGAAAAGCAGTCTTCTTGTCCACGCTAAAACATGAACACTGACACATGTGGATTTGTCACAATTTAACCACGGAGCCATGGCTTTTTTGATGTAAATTGAAATTTCTCCTGATTTTAAGTACTGAAAGTCTGCAGTGTGTATGGCTGTGTCAGCCAAGATGGTGACCACTGTATACAAATAAGGTTTACAATATAAAATTCCAAGTAATTCCAAGCCCCTAAGTAGCTCTAGCTTCAAATGGCTCTACCTTAAAGGGAAAAAAATAACACACATTAATTGCTTGTTTGTAATAGGTAAGATTTTTTTAGCCACTAATGGTGTTTGACAAATTTGCTTAGAAGTAGTAGTTTTGAAATTGTGACGGGTTGGCTTAAGTAAACTTTCTGGTCTAACATATGAGCTGTGTGCAATAAGGTGGCACTAAATTTTTTTACTGAGCTCGCTATGGAATTGTCTCTAGCAACTTCATGCAGTTAATTGCAGAATTGTTAATTACTAGAGCTAAAAGAATGAAGAGCAAAACTGTTATACTGAAAGTGTATTTGGATCTGTTTTTACACAAATATTTGGAAATGTTTTCTGCTGCTTGCAGGTGGCACTTCATATTTCGTTATGGATCGTTTTGAAGACATATCAGATGGTGAAGTGGATCATGCCTTCTTTGACAGTGACTTTGAGGAAGAGAAAAAGAAAGCTGAAGAAAATGGTGAATATATAGCGAAAGGAAGTACAAAGGCAGCTATTGTAGACACTGATCTGATTTCTAATGCAAAGGATGAAAAATGTCGTGAGGAGAAAAGTGAAGAAAAGCAGATAGATTTGCAAAGGGATCAGTCTGTAGAAAACAGCACAGATCCTATTGAAGATGCTTCCTCTTTGACAGTTTCTCCAGTTGCAGAGAATGCAGGTCCATCTGGAGCAACACCTGCAGCAAGTAGAGGAACAGAGGAGATTGTTCCTGCTGGAATTCCTAAAATAGTTAAAGAAGGTGAAGAAGATTACTATACAGATGAAGAAGATAGTAGTGATGATGGCAAAAAACAGGTTAGACCAAAGTCAGCTAAGCAACCAAACAACATAAAAAAGGCTAGCAAAAAATATACTATCAGCTCCTCCTCATCTTCTTCTTCCTCCTCATCCTCCTCATCATCATCCTCAAGCTCAGATACAGATGGTTCTGACACAGATTCTGATAGCTGTTTATCAGATTTATCTCATTCTTCCCCAAAAAGGAGTGCTTGTAGAAATGCTCTTCTGTCTCCAAAACAAAAATTCAAGTCAGCAATGAAATTAGCAGAAGGAAAACCAAAGCTTGGTGATGACTTGGAGGAGTCTGAAGACACAGTGACTGACGTAACACCTCTGTCAACTCCAGACATCAGTCCTATCCAGTCTTTTGAATTTGTAGCATCAAATGATAAGAAACTAAAAGTAAAGAGACAGGAAAATGTGAACCAAGAATTATATGGTAATTTGGAGAATTTAAGTACAAGACTAAATGTGCAAAACCTATAGGGCTGGGAAATTCAATCTTATATCTGTATTTTTTTCATTAGATTCCGAGTTTGATCGCAGATATAGTCGAAAAGTATTGCATGATGCCATGGACCTGAATCAGCTTCTGAAAGGTGATTTTTTATAAACCTTTTTATATGTTTATAAAAATACAACATCTGCTACTTGTTGAGAACAGCTGTGTTCTAATACACAGAGAGAGTGGGGTTTTCATACGCCATGTGTATTTTTAAAACTGGTTGCTGTTTAAATGGTGTTGTTCTAATTCTTTGAATTCTTCTCTATGTATTAGTACTGATTCTGCAGTAGAGAAAAGAAGCATCCATTGGTTTGCATATACCAAGAAGTAAGATACACAGATAGGGTGAATCTAAAAAATATTAGATACATTAATAAATTGGACAATAAAACTGCACATGCATTTTAAGGTGTACTGGACTATGGCACAATTTAATATCTAAATTAAAACATCAACCTTTCTGTTGAAAGGCTGGATTATCAACCTCCAAAACTGAAAGACAATGCAAAATTTCATTGCATTATAAAGGGTATTCATATACTTAAACTTCTAGTACCTTTTTGATAATTAAACAAAAGTATTTGAAATTATTTTCTGAGCTAGGTGTCTGCCTTCTAAAATACTATTGGTTGAATAAAGATATTTTAAAAATAAAAATAGCAGATAATCTTTACTAAAACTCGAGTGGTTGCTTCTGGCTAATAGACTTTAAAAATCTGAATAATGAAGCCTAAGAAAATTTGCAGTCTCTTTCCCTGCATTCATTGCACACCTTCATTATATGGGGTGAGAATGCCCTGGATGATCTCATGAGCATGTTTTAAGGTCTACGTGGTGCTTTTGCATTTGTTTTCATGGTCCACAGTTTTCAGTACTAAAATCTGTGGAATAAAAAAGGCTGGAGTCAAAAAATCTGCTGATCTCAAGTGAAAAAAGCCTCTTGCAGTTTAGGTCTGGTACATTCCAAGCCAGGTTTGCTGTGTTGAAGTAAGTCTGGCACAACTAAAACTGCATGTGTTGTGTTTCTTCACTTTGCACCTTGCCAGACTGAGCTTCTAGTGCATAAGGATTTAGAATGTATTGTACACATGGTTTAACTTGCCTGTAAGTAAAAACTGAGATTTTACTTGTGAGGAAGTTCTGATGTTAAGAAAAGCAACGCTAGCCATCAAGAAGGGTGGAGCTTTTTCTCATCCCTGACAGTCCTTGTGCTTCAGTCATTCTTTCATACTAGAAACAATTCCAACCAGTTGTCAAAACATGATGTCAGAAGAATTGTTGCTAGGCAATTGAAATTATGATGTCCTATGTCCTTATTTGTTCCCTGTTAGCAAGAAGCTATTTAATAACCAGTGATTACCAATGGATTCATCTCATCCCTAAAACAAATGGGTATTACTGCTCAGAAGTAGGTATTCTCAGAGATGAATCTCTGTTGGGGAGAAGAACTTTTTTCTCAAAACTGAAAACCAGTTCTAAATAACAATAAAAAAGGTAATGAGGAGTAGAATTCATATGGTCTAGCAGCTAATGTTCCTGATTAATGTGTATATTACTCCAAAGTGCCTGTCTAAATCGGCAAGCGCAACATAGCTTAATTAGTTTGGGAATTTTGAAGTTTAAATGGGGCAGAATTATTAATGGTGGAAAGTAACTAGTGGGAAAATAGGAGCTAGTCTTATTCTGAGTTATTGCTTGCAGATTTTTTTTGTACACATTAGGGGGAAAAAAGTGCAAATAATTTTCCCCCACCCACCAGTCTCCATTAAATGTTCATCAGAACTGCATAGGCATAAACATTGCTTCAAATGAGAGCACAGGTCTCGGCTTGCAGAGTGCATGAAAAAATATTTCAATAATCATGATTTGTTTTTAAAGTATAATAGTCTTCCAGTACTTTATACTGATGAAGCATTTTTAAATTTTTTTTTTTCAAATATGCTTGTAATATAGCTGGACCTAAGCATTTACAACAGTTATAGACATCTAATTTCCCAAGGTCCCCAGACACTTGCAGAATTTGCATGTGATCTGTTACTATGTTGTTTCTATGGGGCACACAGTAATTAATTTTGTATGATTATTCACATTACTAGTGCATACATTTGGGAAGGCTGGAATCTCTTGTATTAAAAAAAGAATTGCAAGAACAAAAAAAGGAAAGAAATTGGTTCAAACAAGTTTTGGACTAGCACAAGAGTCTGGTTATTAGAGGTAGCAAGGTGGTTTGTGTATCTTAAAGCAGAATTAATTTGATGCATTTAGAAACTTTACAGCTTCTAAAGCTATGCTTGTTCTTGATAAAAGCCAAATTTTCTTTTATGCATTTCTTAATAAGGTAAAATCTCACAAATAACATAGTTGTAGTTGGATGTCTCATAGTCTCCCTGTTCTGTATTACATTTGGATTGTTTTTAGATGGGTAGTGCTGATAGCAGGTTTGATTATCAATTTTCAGGTAGGAATACAGTTTTTCTGTTGTTTCATGATGTTATATAGATCTTTGTATGTAATTGTTTTGCGATTCCATTATGTTTCCACTTTGCTATAAACATTAAAGATATTTCAGAAAATTAATTACTGAAAGCAATATTCTAAACCCATACCAATAGAAAATGTTGGAGTTATTTCCTCTGCTGTACTCTTGAGTAATCCGAACACAAAAAGGGAATTAAGTATGGCAATGCAAAGAAATAGATAGTAAAAGATTGTTTTTGAAGGCAATTTCATAAATCACTGTGCTAGAAAGCTGGGAATAAAATAATTGGAAAATTTTCTGATGCTATTTTGCTTGATCCTATGTCGTAATTATTATGCAGATAAAGAGAATGGTTAAGTATATGAGTGTGAACTAAGCTTTCATCTATCTCAACCCATTATGCTACAGATTTGCTCTCTCATTAGAGAGATCTTGTGATTTCTGTAGTTCAGAACAGTTATCTGCTAAAATTGCTCTGTATCTCTTTAAGTTTGCTTGGTATCAATACAATAGGACAGCACAGTGGTATATGCAGTGCTAAAGAATTTAGTACTTTGTGTTTTCTTCTCTGTAAAATGGGGTTGAGACCTGCTTATTTTACAGAAGTGTCTTTGAGAATTAGTCTCTAAATCCATGGTATTAGCTATTATTAACTTGAGGAGGTGGTGTGGTGGGGTAAGTAGGGCAATTGGCCACAGACTGAAGTTCTGTCCTTGAAGCTCTCACTGACCTCTGTGCTGATAAATCTTTTTACCTCTTCTGTGCCTTAGATTTTTAAAATAGAGGTTCCTCCCTGAAAAGCTCTGTAATATAAATATCATGATTATGAAAGTAAAAGCTCCGTGTTTCTGAATAAAATCTATTGTAGAAAATTAAATAGTGGCTTCAGCTGAACATGAAGCAATCACTTGAACTTTTTTTTTTCCATATAATTTGTCACTCAGGAAATAGAAAAAGTTTTGATAACTGAAACTTTGTTCTCTTTAGGGATATGTTATCTGTGTGCTCATGCATGCTGAACTAGTGTATTTGTAGAAAAGCTGCCAAGCCATATCTAAATTTAAAGTAGATTCTACAATAGACACATACCCAAACTGTAGAGCTGAACTAAGCATATATAGCTTTTCTGTGGAATTCCACGTAGTGTGTATATTCAGAGTTTGAATTAATTTTCTATATGTATGTGTATTCGTATGCTTGGTTTTCACAGGCCTAGAAACTCATTTTGAGATAGAAGAGCAATTGCTAGCTTATTCATATATTTAGAGTTTGAAAAGAGATTGAAAATCTGTGAGATTATGGAGAGATACTGGCTTCCCCAACATTAATGAGAAACTTTATAATTATGGGGGGAAAAAAGTCCAGCACCTGTAAGATATCTTTCTTATGATATCAAGAGATAACTAGCAGCCCTGTTTAAGCATGTTTAAATAGGGAAAATTTTATCTGAAAAGGATATTCTCATTTTCTTAAAAAAACCCCACCAAATCTTTAGTTCTCCAAAATCTCCTTTAAAGAGCACTGTGGCCTGCAGTAATGGATGTTATGGGAAGTATTTGTTTAGAGATACCGCAGGGAAATAGTTTCACTCTTAAGCTGCTATATATTGATGAAGAATTGTGATTCATTTAATCCTTTTGTACTTTTCAAATGTGATACACACGTGGTAGTGTAGCAATATAAAATAAAATATCAGTCAAGTGTAAGCAGTGAAGCAATTTGTATTGGGATTGCAAAAGAGACACTGAAACATGCATGATTTTGATTTTAGCCTTAATACTGTTAGGATGCCTGTATCATCCTGTCCTAATGCATTTGACTTGCTAATTGTAAATTGTATTTTTTATAAGGTTTGACCTTTTTTATTCTGCAAGGTTATTTCAATGCTTAGAAGTCGAAAGCAATAAACGGCTTGTTTATGCCTTAAAAAAAAGTCAGGTATCTCTCCATGGAAACCAGTTTTCATAGAAATCCTGTGAATACCAGGGAATTTTCTTTTCCTGCTTACCAGCATATGAGAAGTAGACTGCACACTGTGCAAGTTGTTATGCAAATGCTGCTGCCTATTTAAGGTCTGACTGACAATGAAAGTAACTAGTGGTTTAGTTAAATTACTAATTACCCACTGATAGAGTATGTATATGATAGGTAAATCATATGTCATTGTTCCAAGAATTACAAACTCTTTAGAAACTTAAATCAGAACCTTAGAACTGTAGTTTTATTTCATGTTGTCAGTGGCCACTGCAAAAATAGTCAGGTAAACCATTCAAACACCTAGGCTTTTTGATTAGTGTGGGTGCATTGATGAATTAAATCATTGAAATAACTATGAAACTCAAACATCTGAGTTATATAACATGAACAGTACTACCAGTATGTAGTATGTCTTTGCCATGAAAGCAATGTTGCCAGTGAGTGGTAGTATGCATTCAGTGCATATTGGACATAAATTCCTACTGTGGATTACCTAATCTTCTGTCATAGTAAGTGTGTGGAGAATAGGAATATGATGCTGTATAAATGGTGTTTTGCAGAGGCAGGTTGGACAGATTTTCAGTCAGGTGACTGCAAGCAGTGGCAACTATTACTGCTGATTTGAAATTCAGGGGTCAGAAGTGTCCTTCTGAACCATGGAAAGAATGTCACCCCTGCTTCAGGGAGACCTACAGAAGTTTTTCCCCACTGCTTTCTAGATTGCTTCTGTGATTTATTTGAACATCATTTAAGGAGTGGTGATTTCTTCTGCTTGTTTTGTTAGGAACATGCATGCTGTAGTATTAGTGATGCTCTTTCACAAAAATGATGCATTGTGTTGTTTTGTTTTTCTGCTAAACTTTAGACTCTCCTGTGACACGGTTCCTCTGCAGATCAGCGTTGCATTTGTGTGCTTTTAAAAAAACTGTCTATGGGTAGGGTCCAGTAAGTTATGGTTCGCTTTGCTGTGGTGTTTGCAGATTAAATTCTTCCTGAACATAGATCTCCACCAAGTAAAACATAGCTCCAATTAATTAACAGCTTGAAGAACAACAAACCAGGTACTTTTACTGTGTTACCTGATCCAATGCTTTGGTGTATTGCACCAGTATTGCAGCAAAAAGCTTGTTGTGAAGTTTCAAATGGGTTCTTGGGTCATGTAGAAGGCTAACAATAAAAAGTTCATTTGAGGAACTGGAGAGTTTTAGATTGGTGTTTTCATTCCATCCCCTTGAAAAAACACTTGCTGCTGCATGTGTTGTATTGGGTCTGAACTTCTGATGCAAAATTAATGAGTCTTCTGTAATTTAGCCATCTGTCCATAGATTATTTACTGGGTTTTGGCAGTTGTCCGCTAAGGCTTCACTGAATAACTTCACAACAGAACCTTTGTGGTGTTCTTAATTCTTTCCCTGTATTAATATCTTTCTCTTGAGTTGTGATAAATTCAATATTATGACTGTTAGCAAGCTCTCAACCTCAAAAGTTGCCAGAAAGCTGTTGGCAGTAGTAAAGTCAGTTTCTACGTTAAGAATAAATAAATAATGAGGCTAAGAATGAACAACATACTGAAGAAAGTGGGATGGAGTTTCTTCCTCCCTGACACAAGTGAGAAAGGCTATCTTTGTGGTGAGGTGATAAAAGGTGTAGATGAAGCACTGTAGAAGTGATATATATTCAAAGGAAAAAGATTAAGGAAAGGAAGAAGAGATGAATGAAAAAAGGTAAAGTCTGTGTGTTGAGGGGGAATGTGACTGAAGAAGCTGGAAGATGAGAGTAAAGTTAGTAAAATTTTGTCCTTATGTATATGAGAAGTAGTATCCAGTAGAGCAATGCATGGATATGTACACAGGTTGGTATTCACTCCAGTTGCCTAAGAGCTTCTGGTAAAATAGGGGGTGATAACACTACAGAAGCTGCATACCACTATCCCCTGGAGATCTGAGGGACAAAGTAATGCAGTGCTTGTTGAGCCCTGCGTGTAGCAATTTTTTCAGGGTTCCTTGAATCATTATTTCTAGTAGCATTTACTGACCAGCTTTGGAGTAAAAGGGAAAGGCTTTTGTTCCGTGTCATTGTTCTAGTTTTATTTTTTCATCACACCTAACAGCAGTTTACCAGAAAAGTGAACAAGTCAGAAAATAGGTAATAAGTAATTACATTGAAGCATTTTTAATCTCTTTTCTGGCTATAGTTCATAGTTACATCAAAAGTATATACAGTCTCTGCCAAAGTGTAACCTGCTGTCTAATAGTGAATTAAAAGTCATTGACCAGTGAAGGCATGAAACATGTATTTGTACCTGAAAAAGTCTTTATCCAGAATGCCATTGCTTTAGATTGATTTTGATTAGTTCGCACCTTCCACAGAGGCAAAATAAGTGTTGGAAATTTGTGCTGACGGTCATTCAGAAATTTAAATGTCTCTTGTGATAGACTTCATCATCAATAGCATTGATGCCACAAGGCTAGGTCAAGACTTGAATTTAACAACTGCTTTTTGTCTCAACTGGATTTCCGCTTTTGCATATGACGTGCAGTCCTCTTTAACCCATGAGATGCTACAGGTATAAGGCAAAAGGTAAAATTACCTTTCATAGCTCCATAATAATACAGTTATCAATTATGTAATATATCTTCAGATAGTTGTTCAATTTACTTTCTTCTAACTGTGTTCTGCAGTGATGATTTTGCTTGTTCCAATAAAGTCATTCTAAAATATTTTCTACTGAGATGTATGCTGCAGATTGATGTGAATTGTGCAGCTCTAGTTATTTTCTTTGCATTTTTCTTTGTCTCTTGTAGGCTTATCCAGGTGAGTCTCATTCCAGGTTTGTCTCCTCCAATGGTGTTGATGGCTGTACTAGTTTTACTTTGAGAATAACTTACTAAACTGTAGACATGTTTCCCAAGACATTTATATTGCAATAACTTGTTGATTGGCACATTTGATCCCTGCTAGTTTGCGTTGTGTCTCGTTTTTGAGGTGATTTGCATCTTCTCTTGACAAACAAAAGCAGAATTTGCTAATGTGAGCAGCCTCACAGCTGCCTAGGGACAGTTTTTGTCTGTATTGGCTAGCATGCTGATAGTGCAAGTTTACTAATTTCCAGAGGAATGTTGAAATTCAGTAAGTGTTTGGGTTTTACATTTTGAATACTGTTCTTAAATTTCTCAAAGACGGTAGCAATATTTACTTGCATCAATTCTGAAATAAAATCAGTTGAGATACTGTAAGAAATATTCCATTTCATTTTGAAGTAAGAAAATGCTCTTCGTTATTTGAGGTTTTTTTCACTGTTTGGCTGCCAGGCTGCCTCAGACATCTCTCACAAACAGATTGCTTATGCAGAAGTGTTTGCTAAGGAAATATTACTGCCTGCCTGGTTTTTTTTTGGGTTTTTTTTTTTTTTTTTTTCTTCTTTGGATACTTGTTTTGCCTGTGTGGGACTTCTAGGGGTAGGAGCGAGGGATGTCTTCTGAAGGCACTGTGATATTGGAGGAGTGTGGGGAATGGCACAAGTAAGGCTTTTTTGTCTGCGTCTCAGCTCCAAAAATCTGTCTAATCTAACCAGGTACTGCCATTCATGTGCCACAGATAATGCGGTGGTTTGATGGGATAACACCATGATAGCAAAATTCTTAACACAGCAGTTGTCAAGACCTGCTGCAGAGCTTTAGAAAGCAAAGGCTTAGAAATAGGTCAACAGCAAAGCTCCAGTGGAACTGTAATAAATATAGCTGGCTCTGACTAAGAGTGAGCTTTCCCAGTTATCTTGCAGTTGTGCACATCAAGTTGCTGTGTATTTTTAAGTGTGCATTTCTGTGTCTTGAAACCTTACTATTGTGATTTGATTCTGTTTGCTAACTGTGTTAAATTCCCATGCCCCAGTAATTTTTCTTTTGTTATACGTGTTCACTCATTTCTCTCCATCCATTAAAGGTACTTTTCATCGTTCCCTTTGCATTTCCTCCACCAACATGATGGAATTGCTTTAGGAGTTAAGTATCAACAAAATCACTTCGGGAAGTGCACTTTGTGCCTCTGAGTCAGGCTTCCCCGGGTTTAAGTTTTCTGTCTGAAACATTGTATCTGTTCTGCCTCCTAACTGGGATAGATACTTTAGATAAACCTGGGAGCAAAGTTTAAAACTTTTTTATGTGCACACATCTAAATACTAATTTATGTTTTAATTCTTTGTTCTAGTTTATGTTTAGTCCTGGGTTCCTAAGCTGTGTTTTCTAATCTGCTTGCTTATTTCGCCTGTTGCTATTTTGAAGCTTTCTTACAGTTGGATAAAAAAGAACAAAAACTAACCATCGATCAGCCATCTAAAGGAATAAGGAAAAATTACTCTTTCACAAATGAAGAAGTAAGGCAGATTGATCGGGAAAACCAGAGGTTGCTAAAAGAACTGTCCAGACAGTCTGCAAGGCCGAGGAGAAGCAGCACGTTGAAGGTATCTGTACCACCGCCTCGGCTGTACCACAGTGCCCTCAACAGGCAGAAAGAGCAGCAAAGAATTGAAAGAGAAAACCTGGTAAGTTTTGAGTGAGGATGTGGATCAGTAAGTTGAGAAGGACTCTCTTGTCAGATGAGCTGTTGCTCAATACTCAGAAGATTGATGAGGCAGCACATGGACATTTACTGCAGTAAGTCTTCAATAAATTTCCATTACTGTGGTGTTGGCATAACTGTTCATGTGGATGAGTTTCTTAGATTTTCAGGAGAGAGGTTAATGATGGGTTTTCTTTCAGATGGAAGTAGATTTTAGCTTATATGCATTTGCTCTAGTTTGTTTAATTTAAGAGGAACAACTGTTATTGTTAACACACTCAAAACACTGGATAGCAGTCTGACTGTTCATTCTGCTTCATGCATCATAACTACTAGTTTCTCAAAAACAGGCTTGCATAAAATAAAACAATATAATAGCATCAAACTCATATTTGAAATACAGAGGATACAAAGTCACTGTCAGTTTTGGTTTTTGACTCAGGGCTATCTCTGTCTTTTAATATTTGTTGCACTCTGATTGCCACAGTGTAATGGCAATTGCAATAGCTTATTTACTGGAAAACAAAAATTCAGACACATTTTTAGGGATATTGCCAGAGTTCTCAAATAATAAAAGTAAAACTGGTTTGAATAAGATACTTTTAGTAATTGAATTCTAATACATACATACATGTAACGACATTTTCGTATTTCCTATGTATTTATCAGCATGTTTGAAAAAGACATACAATTATAGTTAAAATAATTGGAAAATGTATACTGGCAGTAATTTATTACTTTTGACCTTCTGTGTAAGTATAGGTTGCAATTTCCTTTTCTATACACATAGAGATAGAGATTCAACACGGAGAAAGTCTGATTGCCCTATTTGGCAAAATCTGTTAGGTTTTCATTCTTCCAGCTTTCAGACATGTGGATTGTTAAAACTTTGCAAATTAGGCAACTTTTTCCCCTAGCTCCACTAGACTGGAGTTCACATTAAAGTCTGAAAGAATTTAGCACAAAATATTGTTATAGATGTGTGATACTTGTTATTGGCTGGGGAAGAAATGTGTTTAGGTTGGTAGGAGAGTGTTGATGGTGTTTATTTCAAATGCTGAAAACAGGTCTTGTTCTACCACATGAACCTTGTTAATATGTTCTTAGGTGATGGGGAGGAGGTGCTGTGTCACAGCGCCTCAGGATATAACAGTTATATACTGTACTGCATAACAATTGATTACAGTAAATGAATATATAGGATATTTTAAAATACACTCCTTTTTATTCAAAGCCACAACCCTTTCTGTTATGATATATTGCAGTGTTGGTTCAAGACTGTCTTGCCTTTGCAACTTTTGGATCAAAAATGCAGCAGACCTAAACACACAGTCATTTCACATATTGTTGCTTTAGTACATGTTAGAGATGAATGGTGGTTGCATGAAGTCCAAGAAATAGTACAGCTCATTTGCTTACTCATTCATTGTTTAGATGTTGTCATCATCAGTGTGGTTGGACGTGTTTGATATGAGAATTAATGTTAGGACATTGTGTTAGTTTAGACTGTAAAAGCATTTGGTTTGTTCTTTCCCCTAAACTCAGGGTGATATATTCTGTTGTTCTTTTTGGATCAGTGATTCAGCAGTGCAGCTCCTCTGTTTTGTTTAACTTTACTATAATTGTTTTAGACATTTTGTTTATATCTTTATTCTGTTTGAAGTGTATGTACCCCTAGAGCATCACAGTTTTAACATACTGATTTTTGTAGCACTTCCTTTTGAGATTACAGGTGTGACTTACTTTTCTCTGAGACTGTAAATGAAAGAGCAGCCTTACCCTGCTCATTGATGTCTTCTTTTTCTTTATATTGGTAAAAGTATGTGCGTTATGAACCTGTTTTCTTCTGGTCAGCAGCTTTCCACACTTTCTTAAATTTAAAGAGGTGGAATTGGTGGAATTCTGTGGAACTTTCTTATCAATCTTTCTTCTCTTACTTCTTGGGAATCATTTTTTTTATATAAGGCCTGAGGGTACTGCATAGAGGATATGGTGTTTGATACCCCTTTGTGAAATGTTTCTTGGAGAAGAACGCAGAGTTTTGTAAATAATTCAGTAATAGAAATCTACAACAGTAGTGTCTGTAGGGGGTTAAAGAGTTTTGATGCAGAGATATTTTTTTTTGCTGGTGTTGGCACAGCTTTTATAATTTCTTGTCATGAGGTTATCAACTTGTCTATGGAAAATGTTCATTTGTTCCACCAGAATATTCTTGGAGTAATGCCTGTACTTATTGCTATCAGAAAGATTGATTTCTCTTGCAGGCATTTAGTATCAGAGATGATGCAGGAAACTAAGTAAAGTTTTAGGAAATTAGAGAGGAATCTGAGTGGTTTTGTGCTCCCTAGCTTTATGAAAGGATGCCAGGAGGTACAGGAAATATGTCATTCCCACAGACTGTGTTAGAAAGAGCAGTGATGGAATAAAAGGATGCATTGTTCTGATGAACAGTAATTCTAAAGTACTGATTAGCAATTTATGGAAAAAGCACAATTAGCAAAACAGATGACAGCTAAAATGAATGCCAGAATTTTGAATTGCTGCTTTTGACTGTGCTTTTATAAATGGAATTTACTTTTGGTTGCTTTTCAGAGCTAGCAGGATCAGAGTGTGTCTCTTGCCAATAGAGGATGCTGTTGATTCAGAGAACATTCTACTCTTGTGTTTGAAAATAATTTCAATCCCTCTTCTTCAGTGGAAGGGAACTTTAGTGTGACTGATGCGTTACTTTGTTCCCATGTCTGCATATATGTGTGTCTATTTGTATTGATAAAGTAATCATTTTCACCAGTTTAAATAAGATACTGAGTGTAATAGACTATATGCCGTTGAAACTTTTAATGGTTTATTGTTAGTTTTTAATTGGTTTATTATTGTAATGCCTGGCATTACATTAATATGCAGGTAAGTGTTTGGGGTCCTTGAAATACTGATTTGCAGTAAGCACATCATTCTTCAGTCACTTCATCAGAACTTGGAAGATATTCATATCTCTGTGTTTTCTGGTGGGTTTTTCATCATTTTTATTAATTCTGACTAGGATTTAGGTATTCTGTTACCTCAGTGAGCTAAGCTGCTATGTTCAGTCAAGTTCCTAGGGAACAGTGACCTTTTGAGTTCACATTGGAATTTTGCTGGAAGGTCTCAGCAGCTCTGGTAAGGGCCGTTCTCAAACCTTAGCTCAGGAGGGATAAGGGTGTTCCTTTTTTGTGGATATTTGGTGTATCCATGCATTCCTGCACATTCTTCCTATACCTCATGCTGTTATGGCTCTCTGCACATAAGACTCCATGTTCTTCATTCCCTTGCATCTTAGGAAAGTTTTGAGCACTTTGCAAAGTGCTTAATTTTGTGGGATCTTCTTTTCTGTACTCTTAACCTACTTTGCTTGTGATGTTGCCAGCCACATAAACTAGATAGCTGTTCAGTTAAAAAGACTTTTCTGTAAATTGAGGACTTCTAAGAGTGTTCTGACCATTAGAGTTTGTCAGGTTAGAGCTAGTAAACGCAACTGGCAATTAAAGAAAATTACAAATACCTGTATTGATAAGAACAGAAAGCTGTCCTTGAATGCAGTTATCTGTTTCCCCCTAGACTCTGCAAAGGGACAGTGTGATCACTAGCATCAGTGACATTAGAGGAGGTGTAATATAAATAAATTTGAACAGCTGTCAAGGCACACTAGTCAGCTGATTAGGATTCACAGGAGGTGAAACTGAAGCCTTCTGTGACTTTTCTTTTTTAAATATTCTACTTTTACTGTAAACTCAGTATTAAAGTAAAAGAAGATGGGGGAAATATAAGCTAGGGAAGTATTTTGCCAAGATGAGAGGTCATCAATGATATTATATATGTTTTGAGCTTGAATCGTGAGCTCTGAGCACCTACAATGTAATTTAGAGCAACTAATAACATTCCTGCTGTTAGTCTGTTCCTCATTTTTTTTGTTCCTTAAAATTTGATTGGGAGCATATATTTGGTTCTAAACACTTGAGTTATGTTTTGTAATCTGATTCTATGATTGTTGAGATCAATGATGAAATATCTGTTTACTTCATTGATGCAGGATTAAGGCTCCAGAGATCTGATACTTCAGGAGAACAAGGAAAGTGTCAGCTTTCTTCAGTTCATTTCTCAAAAGGAGAACATAAAGAATTAGTAGATTTATATGTATGGCTGAAAAACAACATTTGCTCAAGGTACTTGTACTATTGTACCAGGTAGTTCCTCAGATAAGGACCCCAAGACCAAAATTCACAACTGAAAATAGCATGGAAGTTAACGTGCCCTTGGTGCAATCCACAGCAGAAGGCAAGGGAACCACAGGAGCTCTTATTCTCTAGAAAAGCTTTCCTTCAGACACTGCTGCACCACAGAATCTGTATCAGATTTTTCTGTAGCTCTTTTTTTTTTTCCCCTTCATTAATGGTGATTCAATACTTGTCAAAATACAGGCATAAAAGCAAAAGCAGACAATTTTATTTAAACTAGAATTAAGTAGGCATATATATATATGTATATATATGTATGTATAAAAGTCAGTGTGTTCAGAATCAAGCTTGAAATTACTGCAGTGTTAAGGTATGCAAATTCTATGAGGCTGTTACAATTGAGTGCAGACTTGAAACATGCTTGTCTCTCATAGGAAAGTCACTTCTACAATTTACCTGATCTATTTATGATGGAACTGAATGTATTGAGAGCTTCCATTTTTAATACTGAAGGTAAAATAAGTGATCTCTGCAAGTCTGTATATATACAAATGTATGAGGAGATGTGGATGAAGTTGTGAGAAAAATGTTTGCTATAGCATTAGAGACAAGTCTACCATTTCATGTTCTGTAGCTGGCTTTAGTGAAGAGCTATTTCTAGCTGAAGTCCTTCCTTTGACTTTTGCTTACTTAAGTATTCCTGCTTACCGTGAACTGGCTGGCACTTGATGCAAGCACTTGTGACATGTTACATCTGAGCCAAAGTCACTTGTCCTTTCTCTCTTGTGCACTCTGTGCAGGTTTCCAGTACCCATGTATAAACTACCAAGGGTCTGTAGATTCCTATTATAGTTTGACAACTGGCATCCTGTGAATACTATACTATTTCCTAAGTCACTTCTTGTAAATTTTTTTCTTATTAAAAAAAAACAAAACAGTACATGATTAAGTGTGCAGTTTAATGGTGATACAGTTTCTTGACCATGCAACTATATATCCAGACAATGCATCTTATAAAGAGAGTTATCTTTAGTACTTTGGAGACTTAGTGTAAGCACAGTTTGCATTCTCTTGTTGGTAGAATGCAACCTAGACCAGCAAAGGTTGTGCCATTGCCTAATGTTTGCAAGCCATCAAATGAGTTGAAATTAGTTAGAAGAGGAAATAAATAGATCTATGTGAGGCAACCACTAAAGGTGCAATATATTAAAAATGTGAAGTTGTTAATTGGAAGTTGCATGTAGGTGGGTATTTCCCAATTTGTCCTCTTATCAGGTCCTTTTTTTTAGATTATTGAAATGTCTTAAACAATAAGTTCTGTTTCAAGTAGAAATAATTACGCAGAATAGGAAATTGTATCTTTAAAATACTGTGTAAGTAGTTCTTCCAGTACATCACTTGCCATATGATCTGCAGGGCTAATTTCAACAAGAGGAAATGATGTCTGTATCAATAATTTCAAATAGAATCTCTTAAAATTAGATTATGGATAAAATGAAGTCTTGTCGATGTTTGTGCTTTCCTTTTGAAATTAGTTTCACTAAACTGGGGTCAGTAATCCTCTCTGGGCTTCATATAGAGCCGTATAAAATGGTCTGTTTGCAAAGCAAAGATGAAAAAAAAAAAGCCCCAAACTTCTCATTCTTCTGGAAATTTAGAAGGGAGGAGTAACCAAAGGTGGGATTAGAATAGCGGAGCCCATTTCTTCACTACCTTTGGTGATAGTCACCAAATAGACATTGTTTCAAATTGCCATAAAGCACAGAGAACTGTGAGGTACTAAAGATGTGCTCAATGCAGGACTGATGATGTGCAAGGGATAGTTACAATTGGTGTCATAACATTGAGAAAAGAACTGAATAGCAGATTAGCCTATGCTGGTCACCAGTGGAGGAGCTCCTGTTGTGTACTGCTAAAAATTTTGGGGCTTTTTGCACTTCAAATAAAAGTCAATTTGTGACTGTTTGTTTTGCAGCATCTTGTTCATTCTTTCTCTTTCTTGATGATGTTTTTCTTCAATACTAAGGCTTTCCTGAAAAGACTGGAAGCAGTGAAACCAACAGCTGGCATGAAGCGTTCTGAACAACTGAGGGACTATCACCGCCAGATGAGCTACCTGAGTTCTTCACCTTCTCTAAGAAGGGCTAGATCTCCTTTCAGCCAGCTTAGTCCTCCAAGTAAGTACTTTGAAGTTGCAGATTATTGCATTTCTTTGCAATATCTTTTTATAATTCAGAATTGTGAAGCACATACTTGTTAAGAATAGCAAGTATGTTCTTTGTCAACTTTAGATTGATCATTTATCAAATGGAAGTCATCAAAATTATTTTTCTAGTCACCAAAAGTGATTACTATATGCACTGCTTTGTTACCATCCTAAATTTCTAATAAATAATCTTGTCAATCATCTTTTCCAAGAAGAAAAAATCCCTGTAGTAAAGTGTTTCTCCTTTTGCCAGTACCCTTTATTGAAAGAAGAAGGAGGGAAAAACAAACCCAACCAAAAACCCCAAAATAACATCAACAAATGTTCAAATTTTCATTCAGAAAATTTAGATCTACTGATCGTAGCCTTGTTTTTCTCAGAAACTCAGTGTGTAAGACTGGGAAGTAGACAGTATGTCTCTATAGAACCATATGTTTCAGGTTTAAGAACCAAAGGCTTGAATTTTTTTCCTGATGATTTGTAAACAACTCATGATCAACTCTTTTGCGGTTGTATTCAATTTACTGTGATTTGGTTTGGTGTATTCGGTTTACTCTGAGAGCTAGGGTAATGAGTGTTGCAGTACTAACATAGCATGAAGTTTTCTGTTGTGTTGAGCATAAGCATTCTCCCTTTGTGTTTGTGTGTTAACAGGAGGAACTTCAAGATCATCCACTGTACAAAGTGCACTGAGCCACAGGAACGAAAAGCCAATGTCTGATTCAGCCAGTGGGGCATTCCAGAGACCTAAATCTACTAATGTTTGTGCTGCTTGGTTATAAGTGTGTTCTTTGCCTCCTGTACTGAGATGATACTCAAACTTCTATTTTTAGTGGTTTTGTAAATTCTATGTGCAAAAATATTTTCTGCATTGTTCAGTGATTAAAATGCATTGCATTTAGAGTAATTGCTATAAAATGGCCTTGAAATGGTATAAAACATTTCTGTCAGTGTTTTTCTTGACAGGAAGAACTTATGAAAGAGAAGGAGGTATTTAAATGGACACGTTAAATAGAAATTTAAATATTAGTCTCAGATCATAAGTGGAATTTGTATCCATAACATGGAAGGACAGAATTGCTGCACTAGAGGAGCAAAATGTAAATAAAACTTTAAAAATATTAATAATGCTTTAAAATAATGCATTACACTTACAAGCATATGCTTAATTCCTGGATTGTCCTTGCTTTACATCCTGGCTTTATGTAACAGCCTTCTGAATTTTGTGGGTCATGTTCTTGTGACTGAAAGACTCTTTAACTGCAGTGTGAAGAGGTGAAAAGCAGATTGTGTATTCCTCCACGGTGAACTAGAATACTGAGGTGCAGAAGACGATGTTTTGCCACTGTTAAATGTTCAGCACCTGGAGTGTGTTCTGTTTGCAAGGCTGCATCTCTTCCAGGTCAAAAGGATTTTGGAAGTTGTACTGGACTTTGGAAGACATACTAGGATCTTTGTGTAGGAAAGAAATATCTGATATTATCTGAACAACAATAAAGACTGAAGTAAAAAGCAGTTTCAGGTTTAGTGTAAACAAGTAAGTTCTGGTTACTTCTCAAACTGGAGAATACTGTTATGTAAGGGAAATTAGTTCATGGCCCTGCTTTGCAGATATGTGCTCTTCTCAATGGGGAGATGTAAACTTGAGCTGCAGGAAACATCTTGAACATTGATTTTGAGTGACTACTAATCAGGATTTAGGGGGAAAAAGAGACAATAGAAAACAAAGTCTTGTTACTTTTCTTGACCTGTTTTTAAATGTCATGTTCATATCTACTATTTGTAGTAATGTCAGATAAGCTCCAACAGCAACATCCATTTATGAGAGGAGTAAAATTTAATGGTATTGGTAATCACAATAGTAGGTGGTGTGGTTTATTTCTGTACCTAAAGGCAGACTTTCAATGAGCTTGTTTTGTACGACTGTAGCCTTACGACGAGCACAAATTGTGGTGCCACTATCTGTGGATATTGCTGAAACTTTGCTTGTTTCCCCAGCTTCTTCCCAAGAAGGAAATTGCTGTACTATGGATAAAGAAAAAAAGCTGTATTTGGTAATGCTGGGTCTTTGACATGAAAAGTGTATTATTCTTTGCTAGCGCTTGCATGAGGGCTTAGGCTTTCAGATACTCTGCATTGTAACACACTTTTTACTTGGTCCTTGTGATAGTTTGGCAAAGCTTCTTCACTAGGTGACCCGCAGATCAAATTTAGCTGTTTGACAGTACTCGGGAACTTTTAACTTTAAGCAGCATTGTGGCAAACAGATTTGTATTGCAATTATTATTCATGGTTAAGAACTGTTAACAATTTCTTCGTATAGTGCTGCTGTATTTACTTCTATTATTGTGCTAATGAAAAATTATTCTCTATTTAAAGATTTTTGTCCTTGAATGTGAATATCAGAGTAACAGTTTAAATACTTCTGAATGTTCATATTATAATTTTTTTCTGTGAAGAAACTCACACAATGGATTACTTTTAATTGCTTCATCTTATTTAACTTTGGTATGAAAGTGTCAATTTTTTATGTCATTTGTAAATCATAAGAAATAAAATATTTAACATTAATTGTCATTGCAGTGGCTTCTTGCTGACTTTTGTAATTGGTATTAAGGTGCAAAGAAGGTTGAAGAGCTTGGTACGTAGAAAAACATTTTTAAAATGCAGGTTTTCCATTGTTCAAGTGTTAGATGTAAGAGAGTTAACAGTTTTGTCACTGGCTGTAGTTTGACTGTGACCAGCTCTTGCAAAGGTACAAAAGTAGTAGTATCAATTGACTCTGACAATGGAAGTTCAAGTAGCAACTGCAGACTATCTGCAACATCTTCTAATTTCCAACCTCTCAGAGCTGATGGCTGCATTTTAGGTTACACTTTCAGCAAGTATTATGCTGAGTGCCACAGAGGGCAGAGCTGCTTTCAGAAGAATTTGTAATTCCTTGACAGTTTTGAATTCTGACCACAGGTATCTTTATGGAGAACACTGCCTGCAATTTCCCACACTGTGCACTGGCTTTTAAACAGAAATGAGCCATCTACCTGTGTTTCCCATATGCTTTATTTCATGTACTTTCTCTTAGCCCAATAGCATTTTCTTGTATTGATACTCCTTACTCTCTTTTTAATAGTCCTTAGTCTCTATTTTGCCTCCTTCTCTGGAATGTAACTTCTTTCATTTACATTTATTTGAAGTTTCTTTGCTTTCTCTTAATTATCTTATTCAGATATACATTTCCCCCAAGTTTTTGTACATCTGCATAGTAGAATGTCTCCTTGTAGCCAACTTAGATCTTCCCTAGCACATGCAAATGCCACTTGCAGCCTTATCAGTGAGAACTGGATAGCTGGATTGTGTTAGCAAGCTTCTTGTAAGGAACAATTAGGAAAGTGCAGAGGACAGAGAAAAAGAAGGAGCAGAAACTGGCAGAGATTTTAAGGAAAACTAATGCACTTTGAAAATCAGCAGAAATATCTTCTTCATAAACTTATAGTTTGATAGATTGCAACCCTGGCTATTTACTATGGGAAAGAAAACAGACCAGGTATCTAGAAAAGCAAGTATTTAAGAGAGCAACCATGAAAAAGGGAGATAAACTATCAGGCCAGGTTTTTTCCTGGTGGAAAAAAAAAAAAAATCTGTATTTGGTTAATTTAAAATCAGTTTGTCACTTTTTGGACAAGTATTTCCCAAATGCTTCTTTTTTTCAAGTGAATAGATGTTGCTTCCAGATCCTGGTTAGTGGCTGGTACCTGCCTTCAGGGAGAACAGAGCTGCTGGTCTGAATCTGTGATAAACATCCAGAGCCTCTCGTGCCAAGTGCCTGTGAGCTAGGACTTACCTGCATCTGACAAATGTTTCAAATATAGGAAAAGGATAACTGGAAGTCATACATATGAAGCAGAGTAAAAGATGAAGGTGAGATAAAAGTTCATTTGATTATACCTTGTTTAGTCTTACCCTGTTACCCAGAGAAGTTGTGGACACCCCAACCATGGAAGCATCCAAGGCCAGGAACAGTCTAGTAGACAGTGTCCCTGCCCATGGCAGGGGGGTTGGATGTAGATGGACTCTAAGGTCTCTTCCAACACACACTATGCTCTGGTTCTATGGGTTTTGTCCTGGATACATAGCAAATGCTTGTCTATATGTAGTCTAACTGAACAACTGCAATGGCCACACTCACTTTCCCTCCTTTGCCTGATCAGAGAGCTTGTTCTTCCATGCATTCACAACCCTGCAGCATCTAAAGTTTAAAAAGTGTATTGAGCATGTTCTGATCTCATTGGTCATTAATAGTGCAATGTGTTCATAATGGTTCGATGTGTATTTATTTTAATAACTCTTGAGTATTCAATTCTAAAATAATTTTTCAAGTACATTAAGCAGTAATGACTTCACTATTCAATGAGATGCTTCAAAGTTAAGGGTAATATAAATAAATTACACAAGCAGCTAAAACTAGGTGGAAGCTTATCTCTAAGATCTCTGGCTGCAGTACCCTTAAACTGAATCGAGGTGGTTTTGCAGTTGCAGATTTATCAATATAACCTCAATAACTTCACCTACCTAAAGCTCTGTTGAAAAAACTTTCAAAAGACAGCCAACTAACAGTGTCCTGATTAGCACATCACCTTGGAGGACATGCTTGTAATGTGTTCAGTGTACTGAAAACGACCGGAAAAAATTCATTAATATATTAATTTATTTCATTTCAGTTTCAGTTCAATTGAACATCAGAGCAGACAACTTTTTTCCTTTGTGACAATACAGGGAATTTTTGAAACACTGTATTTCCATATTTTACAAAGTATGTCTGAAAAATCAGATTATGGTTTCAAACATATTACTGTATAGTTTGTCAGGGAAGAGGCTACAGTTAGGAACTCAGCCTAGGGCTTTAGTATAGTTTATTATTTCAGATATACTTTTCACTTAATAATATATTAAAAAATAGAGCTTTAGAAGAAAACATGATTTTGAGTCATGTCATCACAGTGTTGGGTAGCTAGAGACATTACTTAGGATAATAAATATTTATGACAACCTATTAAGAATTCACAATATTAGATTTTAGTCTAGGTATAGATCACTTATATTTTGTCTTTAGACAAAATCTATTACCTGCCATTTGAAGTATAATATATACACAGGTTCCAATACAAATGGTGGAGGAATTCTCATAGAAAATATAACTGTGATGTAGTGGACAATTTTTAAATTAATGCGTCCTTATCTCTGCCACGTACGTTACTCAAATTTTATTCTGTTTCCCTAGGAAATATTTTGTTGTCCATTACATCACAAGTTCGTATTTTTAAAAAAAGTTGATTGAGAACAATTGAACTACTGCAATATGATGTTATGTCTTAGACATACTTTTTGATTTCATCATAAAGTACTAATACAAAAGCTCCGCCCATGCCTCTCAACACATTCGACCAGGCACCCTTGAAGAACGCTTTGGATCCTTCGTCTTTAGCTATCTTCCTCCAGCAATCAATTGTGCCCTTATACATAATATCAGCTGTGGAAATAAACACAAAGGTTAGAAGGCCTGAAGTTATACAGCAAGTATGTTTCAAATGTTGTATCTTTAAAACAACAAGGAATACGCAAAGTACAGCTGAGGATTTAAAATTTAGTAATCAATTAAGGAAAATTAATTCTCCATAGGAAATCAAGTAATTTCTCAGTCCTTTAGATCAACATGACAGAAATAACCAGCAAGGTGTTCCCCATAGGTTTTTTAAAGACTCCAATGAGGTTATTAATGTTCCGTAAGACAAAAAAATACCCAGTATCTCTTATCCTGACTAAGAGAAACTTAGAGGAGCACTTATTCTTACCTCCCTTTCGGCCAGACTGCATCATCATCCTACGCCGCACAGTATCAAAAGGATAAGAAACCAGCCCTGCCACTGCAGTGACACTCTGGGCAATCATCCAGCTCACTATGATGTGCACGTTCTTTGGATCGGGCAACATACCTGTCATCAAGAACAAATGAACGGAATCAGTACAGAGAGAAAGGGCTGTGGGAAACATGGCTGTGGAAAGAATAATCACCCACCAACCCCGGAGTCAATCCAAACCCAAGGCATTTCAGAACAGCAAGAAGAGGGAGGCATGAATGCACATCAGAAACACCTGTGCACATTTCTAGCACTGCACTCAACAGGTGCTGAGCCAAGCCCTGCTCGTCCTTGTATTGCCAAGTGCCCTAGAGTGCCTTCATTGAATGGATCTTCCCTTGCAGTCAGTCCTCCATGCACTTCTTACCCTTGGCCGTATCGTATACCCCAAAATAGGCTGCTCTGTAGATGATGATGCCCTGGACAGACACACTAAATCCTTGGTACAAGCCCTTCAAGCCATCAGACTTAAAGATCTTCACAATGCAATCGCCCAGGCCAGAGAACTCCCTCTCAGAGGCTCCTTTGCCCACATCAGCCGCCAGCCGGGTCCTGGCAAAATCCAGCGGGTAGACGAAGCAGAGGGAGGTGGCTCCCGCGGCACCCCCGGACGCAAGGTTTCCTGCGAAGTAGCGCCAGAACTGCTTGTGCTTGTCCACTCCGCCCAGGAAGATCTGCTTGTACTTGTCCTTGAAGGCGAAGTTAAGGGCCTGGGTGGGGAAGTACCGGATGACATTGGCCAAGTTGCCTCTCCAGAAGGAGGCGATGCCCTGCTCCTTGGGGATGCGGACTATGCAGTCCACGATGCCCTTGTACTGCTTATCGGCCGTGATCTGTTTGCTGGCATGCTGGACCTGCAGGGAGGAAGGAGGAGGACGGCACGGTGAGAGACGGGCAGCGCAGGGTGACCCCGCACGCTGAAGGGCACGGACGGGGCCGTCCTGCTCCCGCCACCGCGAGGCGGTGCTGCGTGTCCCGGGCAGCTCCCGCGTAACCGGAGCCGGCCGAGCTCCTTCCCATATTTAGTCACGCCGGGCAGCGCCCGCCGAGCCGGCACCACCTGCGGCGCGGTACCGCCGCCCCCCGCCGCCCCCTCACCTGCAGCAGCAACTTCACTCTCTCGATGGGGGCGACAGCCGTCTTGGAGACGGCGGCGGCGATCCCGCCGGCCAGAAAGTCCTTGACGAAGCTGAGCGCTTGGTCTCCCATGCCGCGAGCCGGTCCGACAGCCCCGCCCGGAGAGAGGCAACGAGCGGACACTTCCCCACCCCGCCGGACAAATGCCCCCGCCGGCCGCGCCGCCCCGCTTATAGCCCGCGGCCTCTCGCGATAGGAGGAGGCGCCCCCCCGGGCCGCGGGCATTGGCTGCGGCCCGCCGGGCCCGCCCCGCCATGTTCCCCGAGCGGCGGCCGCCCGGGACGTTTAAAGGGCAAATTAAAGTTATCTGGTGCCTGCTGGGGAACGCGGTGTCAGAGCATGTGCCCGCTGTATTTATAGCTCCCGGGAGGCACCGGAGGGAAGATGGGGAGCTGGCAGGAGCGCTTCAGGCTGTGCTGGCCGTTCCGTGCAGGCGAGAGGCAGCGGCTGAGGGCTAAAAGCCTTCCCGGAGCCAGCTGAGAGTGCTTTAAGCCTTGCCCTCATGCGGGTGCATTCACGCAGAGAGGGGCGCCACGGGTGTCGTGCCCAACAGCAAAGCTCCCCCGGGATGCAGTGGCAGCCTGGAAGGCGCTGCTGTGTTCGTAGGCATCAGTGACCAGAACTGGACTGGACCTCTCTCGAGTTAAGGCCGGAGAGCTGCTTCGTGCTGTACGCACTGTGTGGAGCTTGCAGGCATCGAGTCTTTAAATACCCCAGCAGGCTCTGGGACTCGGCTTTCCCGAGGAGGAGACAGCATGCCTTTCTGCATTATACCCTCATTTCACCCCTGCAAGGTCAGACCCTCGCAAGACCCACAGGCGATCCCCTCCTCAGAGAGAGAGAGGGAGGGAAGGAAGGGAGGAGACCGTGGGAAGCACATGCCCAGGCATGCTGAAGGTGCTTGACTGGCACCAGGTGTGAAAGAAGAGTAAAGGCTGTAGCGAAGCTCTGCCTTTATGCAGCATCTGGTTCTTAGAAAAATGTTCGAGGCTCAAATGAAGATGAAATGGCTTCCCCATTAGTTTCTCATCCTTACCTGTTTCTCTTCTGTTCTTTCTGGCTGAGCCCCATAAGAAAACAGGACATTATGATTGATTGTTGGGTGACTTAGTTGTGTGGAATAGTTATGTAAAAGGCAATGCAGGAAGGTATAGATGCATACCAAGGAGTTTGCCCTACAGAGCTAATAAGAGAGAAAAATGTTACACCAAGGAACTCGTAAAGGTCTCTTTTGATTTGGTATAATATGGTATCAGTAATGAAAATAGAATTCATCTTAATGTAGATGCTAAAATCTTGGCTGTTCCACAGAGAGACATTCTTTACAGGGCAATGCATCTCTTCTCACCTATGTGTTTGTTAGCATGAGTCAATGGGGTGGTACATTTGATCCCCTGTCTCTCCTGCCCTCTGCTGCTCTTAGGTCTGTTGAGGACTCTTCTTATGAGCCTCAAGTGTGAGAAGAGGATGCCAGCTGTGATTTCCAGAAGCACCCTTTGTACCTTGGCCTCCTGAGAAGATGGAGCCTTTGCCCAGCTTCTAAGAAAGGGGAAGAGAGCCCCCCCACCCCCAAGAGATATTTCCCTGAGCAAGGACCAAAAGCAGGTGCATAGGGGAGGCATAGGGGATCCCTAGAATTAGACTGAGTTGAAGGGAGTTTTGTTTAACATATGTGGCTGCCTGCTACCTTTGACCTTTCCTTTTTTCCCCTCATACTTCACTCATCAGGTCTGATGTCTCCTCTTTTCACAGGAAAGCAAACACCCCTTTAACATTTCGAGGCTTCTGCTGCTGGTTTCACACAGATCTCCGGGACAGTGATGCTCACAGCTGCTGCCTGACTACCCAGACTGATAAGGTCTCCTCAGGGTGTGCACTCAGGTGTCAACCCTACTGCCTGGGGTATGGTGAGTGGGAGATGGGAGAGTAGTGGTGGGATGCTGCTGGGGAGGAAAGGCAGTGGGGGTCTGAAGTAAGACTGGAGTGGGTGTCTAGCCTGAAAGGATTGTTTGCCAGCCTCTTCCCCACCATCTTTGATTTAGATTGGTCAGGCGTTTTAATTTTTTTGTTGTTCATTGAAATTGTTTGGGCTTTTAAAATGACATTTTAATAAAGTCTTTATCACAAGAATTCTAATTAGCTTTTGAAGTTATTGTTGTGTTGGGTATCATCCTCACATTCAAAGAGATTGTTTGATCTGATATTTCTGTAGCAGTAGTATTGTTTACCCTTAACTGACAGTATTTAAAGAAAAGACTGCATAGCAATTGAGTTGCCACTTTTTCTGCTTCTGCTCTCCCTTCTCTGAGCCCAGATATGTATTTCCAGGGGAGACTTTGTTTCCAAACAGTTTTAACAAAAGCAGGGCTGGACCGGGACATATATTGGCTACTTGAGAGTTATTCTTAATTTGTTTGATTTTTGCTCCAAATGCCTGATTTGGATCTTTCCTATGTATGATGTTGAGGGGGCAGTTTGCTACTTAGTGTAGAAGTTCAAACATATCCTGTAAGGAATATCAGTACCTTGAGCATATGATTTTCCAGGACTAGCTAGAAATGTCATCAAAAAAAGCTAAAGAGCCTTTGGCTTTCATACGGTTAGTTAGTGTTTGTTATTAAATATTCTGATACTTTCCTAGAGAAATGGTTAAAGCAGTTCTGAAAATGCAATCTCTCTGAATTATTGAAAACAATCTTTCAAGCTTCATCTTCCTTAGACCTTTGCAGCTTTGGATAGATTTTTTTTTTCTAGGCTGAGTTTGTGGGTACTCTACACTGCTGACATAGCATAAAGACACTGCATTTTTTTTTCCTAAAAATTCTGAGCTAAAAATAACCTCGATCTACATTTTTGAGAGAGATTAGTGACTGACTGCATTGTGCATTGGCGTGTGAATAGCCAGCTTGAAACACTACAGAAGATCATCATTTCCAAAGTAGTGCATACCCTTGCTTACTTACATATCCAAGACACTGGAAACCTTAGCACTGAGGCTAGGCCAGACACAAAATGAAGAAGCTTTTCATCGAAAGTCAGCAGTCCGAGCCTGATGGCAGACACAAGGGGGAGCACAAGGAATCGGTCAGAACATCCTGACTCCCAGCCTAGACAGTGGCGAGTAGACAGTGTATTGGGAAGATGCCAAGAAGAAATATGTTGTGTTTTTTCAGGAACGATTTGTGGAGTTGTAGTAAGTCCTCATTTTTAAGATTGATGCATTTTTGAAGTCAGAAAGAGGAGAGTAAGAGACCCAGAACAGAGCTAATTGAGGATAAGAGCTGAAGAGGAATAATGAAGTTGATGATGACAAAGATGATCAAGAAGGACAAAGTAGTGTGAGCTTTGAGTTTGTTTTGGGCAGGTATTAGCAAGCGTTATTTTAGCTGGGTGTTGCTATTACCTGTCTTAGGAGTATAAATTGAGCTGGAGAGAGGGAAAATTTGCCAGTAAGTCTAAGCAGCACATTGAGAAGTGTTAGTACTGGAAATAGCAGTAAGAGTCAGTATAAGGCGTGTTTGTTTATTAGAGCATGTCTGTAATGTGAGGATGAGGAGTTGGAGGAGGGTCAACATTCCAGAAGAAAACTGAGGAATTGGATAAAAATTAATATGAAACGGACCAGGAGTTCTGTTGTAACAGGACAAGCATGGGACATAGAAGTAGGAGGGAAAAAATACCCACCTGTGATACAAGGAATAAACTTGTAGGAAGTGAGCATATTAATATTTCCTTTGGCAAGGATTTGTGCAGAAGATGTTCAGGAAGAGAGCTCTTGAAAAGTGCTTCATTTAACTTGGAAAAGTAGCATAAAAATTTATAAGGATGGCACAACTGGAAAGGGAGACAATTAAATGATTGTGGATGAAGTAAACGTGATCACAGATCTAGCAGGAATTTGAAGCTGAGCAGACTGAGTTATGTGTTTGGCAATCATACTTCATAATTCACAAGATAGGAGCTGAGAGTAAGAAACAGAGCAATTCTGCAATCAGTTTGTGCTAGAAAAGAAAGATAAAGAAGGAGGAAGTGGGCTGAGATTGGATGGGATATTCTCAATCTGATGAGATGAAAATCATGGAAAGAGCAAGTGAGAGGATACGAGGAAGGACATGGCAGGCAAGGGAAAAGATCAGAGAGGAAGGATGGGATAACAGAGGTCAGGGGAAAAGCAATTCTTGCTCCAGACCATGTCAAAAGAATGGCTCTTTCAGGGGGCAGAACACTGAGTGAGAGGTGCAGGGGAAATGAGTGGGCCAAAGCAAGGAGACATACAGGTGACTGCTACAGAGTGCCACCAAGGACATCAGCCTGAAGCTTAGAAGCTTCCTGAGGATGAGTGTGAGAAATAGTGAAGAAGGGAAGAAAGTCAGTTGAAATCACAGAAGGCTGATCAGGAGGAGCTGGCTGACTGGATGGCAGCTCTTCAGAGAGGAAAAGAGCTGAGATATTGCTCAAAAGCAGACAAAATGTGATGCAGATGGTAAGGGTAACCTCAGTGTGAGAGTAAGGGCTGGGATGGGATGGAGAAAATGGAGGTCTCTGTAAGAGACTGAATCTGCAGAGTCAGGCAAGGGCATCTAGAATGTGTGGACACTGGGATCTAATAGGTGTGTGGGAAATATTCAATGTGTATTTCCCAGCTGCAGCAAGTGAGGAGAAGAAAGGGGAGTGGACCAGGCAGAAGGATAGAACAGGAATACAAGATGGGCCAACTGAGCAATGGTAAAGTCCTGAGAGTGGGAATAGAGCTTTCCAATGGTAAAGTCTTCAGAGTGGGGATAGAGCCACAGATCTAAACCAGCAACTATCTGGTACTTAAACCAGAAAAGCACTAATTTCTGCTACTCTAGTTGTTTGAAGAATTGCAATCACAGTCTTTACTCTGAAATTAATTCCACTTCTCTATAGGACTGTACAGTAAATACTTGGTATGCTGCAGACAGAATAACAGTTTTGCTAAGATTCAGAACTCCAGTGGTTTTTCCTCATAGGTCTCAACATACCTTGAGAACAAAAATAATCTTTTTTGTCACAGGTGTGCATTACAGTGGGTAATTAATGGATTCTACATGTTGTCATAAACATTTACAGTACTCTAGAATATCTATTAATTGATTGATTAATAATGCAGTCATGACATAAATATAACAGTACACATTACAGATTTTGGTAAACTCATAAAACAGAGGTATTGTGGACAGTTTGCAAGCAAATTAATGACTTGTTAGACTCCATAATAATTAATTTACTATTTACTAGCTCTTCTTTGGTAAATATTTTTTGATATAAAGCCTAACTCATTATCCTCAGACTGCATTTTGGAAGAAAAGACACAGAAAAGTGAAGTGACTTCCTCAAGGTCATTTTGTCAGTGTGTGGTACAGCAAGGCATGAATAGAGCTTTCCAAGTTTTGCCAGATGTCTTTTGCACGTGCCATTATATTAAAAGTCAAGATTATATTTGTTCTAATAATACCATTAAAACTTATTCAGAGCAACCATAAAGCAAAATTTGAAAGCCTACTTTGCAGCTGAAAGGAATGTTGTACTTTTTCTTTTGGTATAGATCTCTGCAGAAAATAATTTCTTTAGTGATTTCCAAACATGTTTCATTTCATGGTGAAATGTATATCCCTTCTTGGATTCAGTGATTTTCAGGTTTTGTTCTTCCAGAAAAAAATACATGTTGAGAGGATCTCTGATGTTTTTTAAATTCATTAGTTTTTAAATTCTAGTTTAAATTAATTTTACATGGAAGAAATGAGATCTGGAGAATGTTGTGTTGTATGCAAAAACTGTGACCTTCAGGGCAAGGTTTGCATCTCAAGAAAAGTCTGTACTTCCAGGATCTTAATTGTTACGTTTTATAGATACTTGAAGCTTCATTTTCCTAGTTACTACTTTGAAATATTCAATTTGCTATCATTTTTTGTCTTATTTTCCTGAGGTAGAAGTTGTGCTAAGAGATAATTAGCATTGTGCTTTGCTTTTCTGCATGTTCCAGTTCATTGCCAGGGATATGCTTGTCATGGTGTTCACCAGATCTCTTGGAAGGTGTGACAGCTGCCAGCAGTATCAGCAATGCCTGGACAGGTGTGTGATCAGAGCAAATCCAAGCTATGGCTGAAGCCGTCTGTATTTTCCATAAGACACAATTTTCTCTTGCTGCTAGTGAGTAACACATCTTAGCAGTCACATTTCAAATGTGTTTTATGTCCTGATCAGGAAATAAAGTTCTTCTCCAAGTTCTCCTGCTTACCTAGTGGGATTTCTTAAAAATGTTTGTTTGTTTCCAAACTGGAGAAATGCTGCATTGGGTGAATGCAGAATTGAGATGCACCTGCTTAAGTTCCATGACCTAGAAGATAGGTCTGATTTGTTTTCAGAGCTTGGCAAAACAAAGCTGCTAAAAAGTGAAAGCAATAATATAGACTTTTCTGACCTGAAGTTTACACCATGCTCTTGTTCAGAAAATCTTCTGTGTTGGAAGAATGTCTAGTATGAGACCCAGCCCTCTTTGCGTGGTGCAACATTCTTTACATCATTTGTGCAATCCCCTGTGTGATGACTCTCGTGGTCAGCTTTCCATAGCTCTAGTGACTCTTGCATAGTTTTCAATTGCCTGCCTCTTCTTAGAGTTGTAGGGATTAGTTCTTTCTTCTTAGGTCCACACAAACCAGTGATTACCATTTTAAATCATCCATACAACATTGGTGCAAGTCAGAGTATATGAGGAAATCTCATGTAGCGTTTAAAGTAGGGTTTTATTTTCTCTTTTGCTCGAGCTTCTAAATATTGTCTTAGTATAAATCTTAATGGGATAATGTAAGTCTTTGTTCAAGTTGGTCTTTGCTCTTTTCAGTACATCTTTTTATCATCCTTCATGTTGCAGTTTTTTTGGAGTATCTAAAATTATTTAAGTTGATCTTATGTTTGTTTTGTTAATCTTCTCTTTTCTATTTTCTAAGTTGTTTCGGAGTGTGATTTTACTGCTCTAGGTATTTTTAAATCATTGTTTCAGGTAGACAGATTTGAATTGTTAAATTATTTAAGTGATTTATTTGTTTTCCATCGGCTATTTCTGACAATACATCTGGTTATAATACAATAATTTTCTTTTTAATAAAAATGTCAATATTGTTAGCCTTTGCTCAAGTTGTTATCTCTTCATTTTCAGATATTTTGTAGAGTTTCTCATGCTGTGATTTTACTCCAGACTAGTCTTTCTTCTGTGAAATAGTTCATAATAGTTCATAATTTTCTTGCTGACAGTAATTTTATTTTCATATGTTGTAGGAAAAACTGAAATGATTTCTGACAGTAGTATATATTTAATGGAATCACAGCTTTTTGCACAATCTGACAACTGCACTGCAACAGAAAAATAAGGTAATAATATTTTTATAATATAGAAACAACTTCATGCATTAAATGTAGATGTAATTTTTGTGCATACTTGCAATAACTATTAGCACAACAGTTCTAATAAAATTTCAAGCTTATTTTCAAGTAAGTGAAAAATAAATAAAGTGTATTACTTAGTGAATGAATCATCAGGTTTTTGTCACCCTACCCTGGTTGAATAGACCACAATTACATTGCTGTTATAATTCAAATTGTGTTGATTATAATGCCAGAAATGTATTTTAATAAATTGAAATAGTAATATTTCTGTATTTTGCAAGAAAATGGCAAATTAATGTCGATTCCATGCCACACATTATTAAAATGCATGAAGGAAAAAGAAGGTCTGCTGAAAAGCCAAAATCCCAGCAAGTGGGATGCTGATATTGAAGACGACAGTTGCCCTGCTAAAGAGTGAGAAAACTGAGTGAGAAAGTCTTTAGATGCTAGAGTTTATGGGTTTTGTGGCATAAAAAGTCATGTCCCTTCATGGGGTATTTCAGTGCTTCAGAACTCCCTGTGGAAAAAATCTAGTTTGAGTGCCAGGTCCAAAAATTCCTTTGAATTTGAATTTTTCCAGATGAACTGATATACAGGATATGAAAGGAAACAAATTATGGGGACAAAAGCAGAAGTCAGGAAACAATTAGCTTATGTGGTATATTAAATCAGCTTGATGAAGAAAAACCAATCTGTATTTCATTCATTCCTGGAGAATGACTGCCAGTTTCTGATTCACTGGGAATTCAGTTTAATACTTCTTATAAATCTTAAGAAATAAATGAAGATACTGTATTAACATACATTCTTAAATGTTGTTGTATTATTTCAAATTGATATATACATGTATGGTTATAGGTAGGTATGAATGAATATATGCTGTGAAATTTGCTTACAGTTCAACACTGTAAAAAGGAATTGTCCTATTGCTCCATTTAATTTCTTTCCTTTGTAGTAATATACAGTAATGGAAGAAGTTGAGATTGAGCTATTTTCTATTTTCCAGACAGCTCTAAAGGGATAGAAGACAGGGGGTGTTCTGAGTATATATAGTGAGGAAAATTGAGATGTGAGGAACAATGGTGCAGACATGAAACAGTCTTGAGATAGCCAGGGATAAATTATCTGGACCTCGTCTGTTAATTCCAGGATCATAGTGATGGGGTGTCACCCAGAAGCTGTGTGAGTGCTGCTTCTTTGGGATTTGCCTTTCAGATGTTAGTGTTGTAGGTTGGCACCTTTTTTTCTGCACAGAACTAGACCAGCAACTCGGGTCAGAAGAAACAGTTCAAATAAAATAGATCTTTATGCAATTTAAAATCTCTCTCTGGCTTCCATTCATTTTAATCAATGCTATGCTTCATTCTTTGAGGTGTTTTTGAAGTTGTAGTCTTTCTTGTTCGCTGCTAATAATCCACAGACTGAAAGAGCTAACACTAAATGAGTGAAAATTTGTGAGACAGCAGTGTTGCAGGAACCCAGCAGCTTATTCTATACTTCAGTCTCCTGTTCTGCCCCTCACCTCTGCAAAATAAGATTAAAAAACCCAAACCACCATAAGCAGAGCACTTCTCTTCCCCTTATTCCTCCAGTTCTGAAACAGCCTCAGTCTGAGAGAAGAAGAGAGCCCATTGATGTCGTTTTGGGAAAGCTATCCTAAAGCCGCGCACTTTCTCCTACTGGGCACAGCTCGGCAGGGGAGGTTGTTCTCAGTTTTGAGCAGCAGTGATGTGGATGGGAGGAGGTTGATTACAGCAAGGGATGAGAAGCATGCATTTACATAGTCTCCTTTTCCCTGCCACCTCTCCACTCTCCAGCAAGCATGGGTTTATTTTAGCATTGGCCTTCTGAAGCAGGATTATTTTTCCCCTGAATAGGTCAGGCTGGAGCAGAGCCAGGAAACATGGCCTTTCATAGCTGGGGTGACTCAGGAAGGCAGAGATACCTCCTAAGTAGACAGGGCCTATAACTGCTGGGGCAATGCCCAGTGCAGAAGTATCCTGGAATAACCTTTCTGATAAACAGCAGAAAAGTCCGTATGGAGTCTTTTTCCAGAAGCTGATGCCAAGCTGAACCAGGCTGTAGTGCTGCCCTCTGCTGTTTGCATTCGGGGAAAAGGTGCAGTGATGAAATCCGCAAATGCAAAACAAACTATCCCTAGGGAGCCAGTGGCAGGTGACCACGCGCTTTCAGCCTTGCGTTTCAGGCAGTGCTTCTGCCAACTGAAATGTTCCCTTGTATCTTCACTAGCAGTTCTGTTCATAGTAACAGAACATAGTTAATTTTTCTTACCACTTTTAGCGCTGGTAGGGCCCTTGTGGCTCTGCAAAGCAGCTTGTGACAAATCATGCTTTTTGATGCACTTGTTTGTGTTTCAGTGTGCAGGGGAGATGCAGAGTAAGAAATTCCCATCACTAGCAGTTCTGTTCATAGTAACAGAACATAGTTAATAGTTTTCTTACCACTTTTAGCACTGGTAGGGCCCTTGTGGCTCTGCAAAGCAGCTTGTGACAAATCATGCTTTTTGATGTGCTTGTTTGTGTTTCAGTGTGCAGGGGAGATGCAGAGTAAGAAATTCCCATCACTAGAAGTTCTGTTCATAGTAACAGAACATAGTTAATAGTTTTCTTACCACTTTTAGCGCTGGTAGGGCCCTTGTGGCTCTGCAAAGCAGCTTGTGACAAATCATGCTTTTTGATGCGCTTGTTTGTGTTTCAGTGTGCAGGGGAGATGCAGAGTAAGAAATTCCCATCAGTAATTGAGATTTTTAAAACTTTGATATACTTATTATTATATAGAATTATTACATTCCCTACTTAGACATATTTGATACAAAGTTGTATAGAAAGCTACAGCCATCTTGTCTAAATACATGACACCTGGAGGTGTCCAGGACCTTTTTACCATAGCTAATCCATCAGGCAGCATGGAAGCAAAATGGAAGAAATCTGATGTCATCAGAATTAGAGGGAATTGCCATTAAGGGGTATTTGCTGGCCCTGATGCAGTACACTCCTGATAGACTTGGAGCCTGTGTAGCCTTGAGCATTTGCACATCTGCAGATACCCCAGCAGCTGTAAGATCTGTGTTTAGGGTTCTGCTCTGGAACATAACAGCGGGGTTGGTTTCATGGCCCTAATGAAGTAAATGAGCTTGTGGTGTATGATTCCAGAAACTCACCACTTCACGAAAGAGGTGTTAATGTTAAGCTTTGATTCCATCTTAATGCTTGTATCTTTAAATGTGATATGCATGTTTCATTTTTGATACTGATTTTAAAACACTTGCCTTCAATTCCTTTGTCACAAATATCCTGTCCTGACTGCGTGGGATTTTGACTTAGATATCAATGTTCCTGTGGCTCCCTTTCAAAGGAAAGAAACTTTCATTTTACAACTAATAAAAAAATCTATAAAATCTAAATAAAAGCGGAACTGATCAGAACTTTGTGACTCAGCTAATGTTGTACAGTGATAAATAAAAGCAACTGTAGTCATTTATCCTGTCAGCAACTCAACAAATTGTTGTACAATGTGCAGAGGCTTGTGGTGACTTGTCTATGCAGGCAGTTAATGAACAATAAAATAAATAAAAGCTTCTTTCAAAATAGGTGAGTTAATTAATGATTTTTAGAGGTGTGATTTCAATTTGGGAAGTGGCTGTAACAGTGGAGCTGTGAGGCTGTTTATTGGCGTCCCCTGCCTCCAGCAGTGAATACTTTTAATTCTGTTAGAGCAGTCGTTTTCTAACACTCAAGCCTGCAACCTCAAACTGAACTTTAAAGGTGAGGACTTTTCTGCTTGTGTTGTAAACCATAATCAGGCCATAGCTTTGGGCCTGTTTGGGGGAAGACAGAGAACCAGTATAACCAGGATGTTTAACCTTCCACTTGGTTTACTCTTCATTTTTGCAATCATTTGGATTCATTTCCCAGGCTTCCGATAGCAGAAGAGCGAGACTGTACCATTGTCTGACTGGGATGCTGATTTGTGCAAGCAATATTCACAGCTCAGCCAAGTTGGTAGGAGGACCTTGTTGAGTGGAAGTAATCATATTGCTTTCTACAGAGCCCAGGTGTTTGGTTGGCTAGTATTTGATTCCATCACATTAGCATTTACAGCAGAAAACTATTCTAATGGAAGATAAAAACCAGATTAGTTTTACTTGTAGTCTCAGAACTTGAGGATATGGGTTGGAAAAAGTAGGAATGGGTAAAATCTGTTTGTGTCTTTTCTTTCATAGATTTCACAGGGAAATGGGAGATGGGAAAATCAGTCCACCATCTGGTGTGACTGCAATTGAAGCAAAGTTGGCAAATTTGGTTTAATCCAATTTTATTTCTGTCTTGGCCACATTCTGGTAAACATCTGTCCAGTCACATTTATTTCATTTAATTTGTGACTCCTTTGTGAGTGTAAACTGCTGAAGTTGCAGAAATCAAACAAGTCTGTGAAATTTGAAACACAGAAAAATCACCTGTGATAGAAGAGAGGAGTCCACAATTTGATGCTACCATATGAGCACCTTCTGAGTTGTGTCAAGAAATCATGCATTAAATATGTGTGTATCCTTCATTTTATAGTTAGTGAGTTGACATGTAGATAAAGGTTCTGTGAATATCTGCACTGGGACAGGTGAATTCCAGCCTGCACCAATCCTGCAGTGAAGGATTTGCTGAGAATTTGTGGGCTTCATTGCTTGGAAAGTGGCAGTATCACTAAGTTCATTTCAGGAAGGGATATTTGTACAGACTTGCAAAGACCATCATCCTTTTAGGTGGGTTTTGTAGTTCCCAAGTATTTGGATACCAGGGTGGATTGATCTCTTTTTTTGTTTGTTTATTGTTACTTTCAGTAGCTGTGCAGAGCCTCTTCCATCAGAGTGGTCTCAGTCCCTTACAGAGGCAGACAAACCACAAGCAGTGGAGAAATCCTCAGTCTTTAGCACCTTTGCACTCCTCTTGAAGCTGCTGGATAAATTGTTTAAGGAACCAGTTTAGGTAACCAGGTGGAAACACTTGGGATTTGATAGCATCTGCAAAAACTGTATGTGGCTCTCAGGCTTCTTTTCCTTTTTTTAATTAAAAAAATTTTTAAACGCTTCTCAACTGGCCTTGTGTGTTTCCCAGTGCAGTAAGCTTTGTTCTGGAAGAGTACTGGTCACAGAGGACCAGTTCAGAAATGTTTGTTTAGTTTTATATATGCCAGCAAAGTGTCCTTAATAATTCATTACTGTGCTCAGTTGGTTGGTTGAGATCTCTGATGTGTTGTTTATATAAGGCAGTATTTTTGTAAGCTCCATTAAGTCCTATGCTGTTCCTGAACAGTGTAGGCTGAGCTTGTATGCCAGGAGGGGGAAGGGAGAAAATTTTTCACTTACCATGTAGGGTGGGTAACTTTCTTGAAGTGGAATTGGACCCTTTCTCCAAGTGGAAGATGGACTCTGGTTAAAGTAATTAAATCTTTTCACTAACCTAGACCTCATTTGTTTTTAATGTGTATGAAAGCATTATTTCTTAGTATTGTCTTTTTTACATTTTTCTCAGGAATTATGGACAAATTAAAGAGAAAGGTGAATAAAAAGCAGGAATTTCAGAAAGCACTTGAATACTGATGAGAACTATTTTCCTTATCCAAAATAATCTCTCTGTGGAGACATAGAATTTTAACTTCCTAGGAGTGTTTCCTTCAGCACCCTTTTTCATAGTGCCTACAGCTGAATGCATTAAGGGCATTTGTGTTTCTGTATAAGGGAAACTATGTTTAGTAACTGGATTATTTAAGGGGCAGGGAAATAATAGCTTTTTCAGTTGATTTTTAATTTTCAAGCCACAAATGGACAATCCTCTGCTACCTCACCATCCTCAGTGTGCCCAACATACTGATGACCTGAAGACTAAAAATCTGAAAATCTTTTAATTATTCTTAGTCCAGTCATGTTGGAGATTTCTTGTCCTTTGTTCAGGATGGTGCCGTAGCTGTAGCTTCAAATATCCTGTATCTTTAAGGGGAATATTGCATTACCACATTTTATTTGTGCTTCATTCTGAGTTCAGAGAGCAGTTTCTGCCATCTGTCTCTAAGAGGGAGATCTCAACACTGCAGGAATGAGTTTGACAGCTCCTGATTATGCTTTGATTGCATAATCAAAACATAATGGAGGCGTCAGCTTCATTAGAGTTATTAGTTACTAGTTGATATTGCTTTAGCACAAATTTTCCTCTTTTTCAGCATTTTCCTGTAAGTTGCATTTATTTCAGATATGGAGGGTTTTATTGCTTTCAGTGTTTTCACAGCAGCAGATAGCTTTACATCAGGATCCTCTTAATCCTTTCAGCTGGAAGTCCAGCTGCACCCATCTTCTGGTTTTTCTAGCCAAGGTATGCCTGCAGATGGCTCACACTAAGTGTCTGAGATTCTTTAGTCATTTCACCCATTTCACTAGTGGACACTTCTGGGTTTTGTCCTGAACAGAGGGGAGTCACTCAGAGTGGAAAGTAACAGCTGATGATTGGAAGAGATGCACTTCCTGCTGCCACAGATATAACTGAAGTCTCTTCAAGACTGTGGGGGATGTGAAACTGTCCTGTCAAACAGCTTAGAAACTGGTGTTCACAGAGAGCTTTCTTCTGTGTTCACCTCTGGAAATCGATTCCTTTTTTTGCATTGCTTATTCCAGGCTGGGAACAGGAGGCTCTGCTGCACCTCCTACAGTCCACTTTCAACAGAGAAATAGCAGCTGTCTTGGTTGTCATCAGTAGCTATAATTCTTCATTGTTTCCTCCTACCTCACTTTTCCTTTGGGTATATTTAAAGACCTGCCTGTCTTGGAGGTGCCTGTTCAGTACATTGGTGTATGATCAGTGGAGCAGAAGAGTGGCATTGGACTGTCTGTTCTGAAATGTCTTTCTGGTATCTGCTATGATAAGCTACTTGGATGGATGTGAGGGGTTGGCCCTGACCAGCATCTAAATATCCACACAGCCACTCAGTCATTCCCAGGCAGGACAAGGGAGAAAACAGGAAGAGCAAAAGTTATAAAACACTTGGGTTCAAGTAGGGATTTTAATAACTGAAAGAAAAAATGTGAAGGGATGCAAAACTGGCCATTCACCACCTTCCACAAGCTCTCTGAGCAACAGCTACAATGGCTACCTTGGGAGACAGCCCCCACACCCAATTTTTAACACTGAGCATGATATTATACGGTGTGGAATAATCCTTTGACCAATTTGAGTCAGCTGTTCTGGCACTGTTCCCTCTCATCTTCTTGAGAGAACGAGATACAATAGCTTTAAATTGAACGAGGGCAGGTTTACATTAGATATTGGGAAGAAATTCATTACTGTGAGGGTGGTGAGGCACTGGCAGAGGTTGCCCAGAGAAGTTGTGGATTCCCCATCCCTGGGACTGTTCAAGGCCAAGTTGAAAGGGACTTTAAGCAATCTGGTATTGAGGCAGGTGTCCCTGCCCATGCCAGGGAGGTTGGAACTGGATGGTCTTTAAGCCTCTTCCAACCCAAACTATTCTATGATTCTTGTGCCTGCCCTCCCCAGCTTATTCACTGGAGGGGATCAGTGTGAGAAAAAGAGAAAGCCTTGATGCTGTGCTGTGCAAGCACTGTTTAGCAATAGCCAAAAGACTGGTATGTTATCAACAACACTGTTTTAGTCACAAATCCAAAACACATATGGGCTTTCATGAAGTTAACTCAATTCTAGTCAGACATGGTAGAACACAGCTTCTTTACACTAATTCATAGTAGAGCAGGAGAGTTTCATGGATGGCAATGGATCCTGATGACTCAGTGACAACTCAACTCTTTCTCCCTTCCCATCATATGTTCCCCATCTCCTCTCATGTCAGCACTAGCAATCGTGCAGTCTTACAAAAACTGAGTTTTCAGCACGTCCTCAATAGTGAGTCAAAGCTGTTATGTAGGCAGGGAGCTGGGAAAAGTGACAGAAGTGACCTTTCTGCAATAGATGTGTCAGTTTGTGACATAGCTGGGTGGTTGTTACACAGTGGTTGTACTTCTTCATTCTTATATACCCCTAATTAATCTCCATCACTTCCACTCTGCTCCTTCTGTCTGCTCTCACCATGATGTCTGTAGCTCCTACTTCAGCTTCAGAGCATTTAGCTAGAGAAAACTATATATGCAAAAAAAGATCCAATGACTTGGTTCTCTGAAGCTATTATGCATGGATCTCTTATTAGCAGTTAACTAGAAAAAGAAACATAATATTTAATGTATGATATAGAACTAGATATAAAAGTCACTCATATACATAATGTATGTCAGCACAAGATAGAGGAGATTAATGTTTAACTTCGTGTGGTTTTTCTTAGGGGGTCATTAGAATAGATATGGAGTATTACCACGTTTTTCAACAACATATGTGGCAGGGTTTCCGTATGAAGTTCCTCTGCTGAAAAAGCAGAGTGCCATTTTTGGAATGTCCTGGCCACTAGATGGCAGGGTGCCCTTTGGATAAAGGAAGCACTAGGCTGTGTTGGACACTAATTTGCTCTCAGTGTCCAAACATCTTATTGAGATTATCATTGAGATTATCAAGAGTTTTGCTGGAATGGGGAGTGCCTGCAGCTTTGGAGAGATCTCTAGTTATGTTATGGCCCTTTGACAGTACTAACATGCATTTTAAATTTTTCCCCAGTAAAATAGAGACCTAATTGAATTCTGCCAAGGTTGACACAATAAAATAATAAAGAAAAGCTGTGATTTAACCACAATTAAACCATATGTTAGTAAATATGTTGGAGAAATCTCTGCCTCTTGTGCACATGCTGTTTTTACTGTGCCAAGTTCTGGAGTACTCCGTCCTTGAAGTGAATTCAAAAGAGGAGACGAGCCCAAGTTGTGACCTTGGAATCTGGCTTTAAATAGTTCAGACTGAGAGTTTGCTGCAGGTGGAGGATCCAGTTAGCATTTAGAAAATGTAAGGGTTTTAATTTTCACTCTTTCACACCAATTTCATCTTGGATTAGATCTTCATCTAATAAATTCAACTGAATGAAACTTGTGTAATGGTGCTAAGAAACCATGGGGATACTTACGTTTAGAATGTAATTATTACAGTATTCAGAACATGAGGACAAGGAATTTGTGCACATTTACTATCCCGAATATAAATCTGTATCTGGGGAAGTTGTGTGTAACACCCCTCTATTCTGAAATGGAGCTCTAAACATTGCTAAATTGAAATGACCACACTAAGATCAGGTCCACGTCACTGAGTCTGTGAGCTAATGAGGGGTGAAGGTAAAAGATTCACCAAACTGGGTGCTTTGTCATGGTTTTTGTGGCACTACACTTCTTTATTAGCACATCCAGAAAAGTTGTAGTGAAATTCTCAACATTTAAAATTTTTATCTTTTTAGTGGATAAATAGCTAATTTTATATTAGTTGACTCATTTAATAAGTATAATGACAAGTTAACATTGACTTTATCAAGGTATATGATCTTATTAACAAAATTCCTCAAAACTAAGTAAACTAACAAAAATGACAGCATTTTCAAGTTTATATTTTGTGGTGTTTGAAATGGTTTGAAATAGTTTTTTATACTTTATTTTCTAAAAAAGTGAAAAATATTTTAAATTAGTTAAATTATAAAAGGAATGTGGTTGAAAAAATGAAAAGAATAAGTTCAGAGAAACAAATATTTTGTGCAAAGCTGTTTCAGACAGAACACTTCAACTTGTGCAAAAGATATTTTCAGGTGGTGTATGGTGTGACATATTGTGCAATTTTTTAATCACATTTTCAGAAGTTACTTACTTTTAGTACTTGCCACTGGCTAAGCTTTGTTACAGATAACACTTCTCAAGTCTGTTGAATTATGACTTGGGTCATTTGACTATAATGAAATACAGGAATTTTTTTTGCCAAGTTTTGCCCACATTCAGTTTGGGAACAATCTACATCTGTTTTCACAGGAAAAAATTCCTAGTATTCCTAGTCTGTTACACAAGAGTATCTCTCTTTTGAGGCTGCCTGCATTGCACATACACTATTCCTACACTACTAGGCTAGCACTTAGCCTTTTTATCTGCCTTACCTGCATGCAAGGGCAGATTCAGAACAGGGTGACCTAGCTGGTGGGCTTCCAATCACATCTGAACTGGAGTTGAACATGTGTTTTTCCAGGGTATCAGGCATGAGGTATCTCTTGTGCTCCAGTGGGAGATGCTATATTTATAGCATCCTTGTGGGCATGTGGGAGCAGCTGCAGTATGCAGATCCCAGCTGTGAGGAGAGCAGGCTGTGCTGGCAAAGCTGCAGCTGGTACACTGCTTCTTGCTGAGAGGTGCCTGGTGGAACTGCCCAGGCAGCCTCAGTTAAAATGAATGGAGTAGCAACTGCTTTATCCCATATAATGCAAGATTTCTGGCTTGCTGTAGCAAAAATGCCTCCAAGTTATTTTTAAAGGCTTTTTTGAGAGAAAACATCCTGTGTGGGTGAAAAGCTCTTCTTCTTTTAAATATAAGGGGTTTTTTGTTGGTTTTGTTTGGTTTTTTAATAATAAAAACTCTTTTGCCACCTGCTCTGTCTGAATGGCTTCCTTTTGCTGTGTCTATGTTTCACTTCAGAAATCTGCTGTAACATCTCTGTCTGTTTGAACTTCAGAGCTGGCAACTTTTGTACCCCCCAGGTACCAAACACTGCAGTTCTTGGATCTGTCTCTGAAAGAAGTCCGTTTCAGTGAGAAATAATCCATTATTTTGTCTGGTAGCCTGTTGCCCAGCCTGGAATTTTCACCCATGCTTTATAGTCCTGTATGGTGTCTTTGCTTTATGACACCACCTCTGAGCTTAGCACCCAAAGAAAGATAATTCTGATAATGTTATCTAATGCTTGATCAGATGTTCTGGTGGAATCTCCATGAGGCATCTCAAGATATTTTCCCACTTTTTACCTGCTGTTGAAGCAATGGTAAGGAGATGCAAAGGTCTTGTACTTCCCATAACTGATAAGAAATGCTTGCAGCAGCAGCAGATCCTTACAATGCTGTTATGGATGTCTGTTTTACTATGGAAAGGTATTTAGTAGTCTAGCATAATTACTTTTTTCCATTTCAATTTTCTCCAACTTCCTGTTTTTTTCTACTACTAACTCAGCAGCAAGGGAGATGCTGCTGTAGTATCAATAGGTGGTGACAGCTTGCAGCCTTTCAACCACTACTTAGCTTAAGCCTCCTCTAAGTGTGAGTTTTACAGTAACACAAAAACATAAGGTTTCATTGAAATAGCTTTGCCTGAGGGGCAGATACATGGAGCTGGGATATGGGGGATTCCTTTGATAAGGGTAGAAAGGTGTTATATTAAGGGGTGCTTTAAGAGGCATAGCACGAGAGTTCATGACACCTGATTTTATTTCCTACCACTGCGTGACACTAGACAATGCATCTCTTGCACCTTCTACGGCAGGCAGATGTCAGTAACTATAAAATCCATCAGTTTGTGAAGGGCACAGGTGTTGGGGATGACAGAAAATCATCTAGGCATGCTGAGCAACCTGATTGATGCATATAAGGAGTAGAAGAATCCAAGATACAGGAGGGAAAGACACACAACACACCGCACAATTCAACAAAAGACTGTACTCGTGCCACATGCTGCATTACTAGTTCTTAATAATAGCCAGTTTGGCATGGTTTGGACTTGCCTACGGTTTCTCACAATATATATGGGGATTATAACAGGGGGAGTATTTTCTCATTGCTTCTTGGTTTTTTACATTAGCAACATGAGAGCCTTTTCCTTGAGGTGTTATTGACAGAGTGGATAAGAGAGTTGCTGTGACTCTAGGGATCTTGGCTTACCAGTGATCCAGAGCCTGAAACATCGTGGCCTGTGTTAACCCCTTGCCAAACTCTGCTGCCTCCCATCAGCAACCTGGTGCTGTTGTATGCTTACTGAAATGTTTGACCTCTTTAGTTTTTATAGGGAAACAAAGGGGAGACAGGCACTCCTAGTACTACCTTTCCTTTTCACACTGCTCTCATGGAACAAATTTTTGTTGCTTTGATTTTATTTAAATAATGAGACTTTCAGGCTAAATTTCAGAAGACATTTAAGTAACTCACTCCAGTTAGGAGATCAGGCTCTGAATAGCCTGTGGCATGATCGATTAACCCTGGCAGATTGTTACCTACTAGCTGAGTCTGAATGGCAGGATAAAATGTGGCTGTAGGAGCACCATGCTGTCTAGAGCACTAGGTTAAGCCCTGCTTTGCTGCTGAAGTGTGCATCATCCTGGCTAATGCTTTGATGGAGAAAATGGAAATGGGAAAACATTTGTGTTGTACTGCTGCTTGCCTAAGTGGCTGAAGGATCTGGCTTTTGAATTAAGCATGCTCTGAAACAGTGTTCCAGTATGTAAATATAAATGCCAAGAATGGAGGGGCCTGCTTAATGTTAAATGTTGGGGAATAGTTGGAAAAAAGTCCTGCAAAACAGATATTGTTGCAATATCATGAACTAATGATGACTTGGAGTTGAATTGCAGTAGCTGGGTTATTTGAAGCATTACAAACCAGAGAGGCAACAGCATATAAGCAAATAATTAATAACTAGCTGGTTAATTTTTCTTTCCCTGCCTCTAAATCTTGCACGTCAGTTTTCCCTGCCAGCATTTTACACAGAGATTGCAGTGGTTCAGCTTTGCAAGCCTAGTTTTTATATATTAGGTGTCTCCCTTTCAAGAAAGTTGCCTGATAGGTGAAGACTAGTGAGTTACATTTGGCGTTTCCCTTGAGATCTATGAGAGGATTGAAGTGCCAAATAGACGTCCAACACCACAGATAATGACACGCCAATACTTTCAGTGTTTGTGTCACGAGACGTGGGAAAAGGAAGGTTTTCTGGAGGGAAGTGGAACTGGTGATTTATGCCAATACAATATAATTCCAGATTTTTTGAAATCCATTTTTAAAATCACTTTTCATAAATGTTTAAGTACTTGCCCAAATCGTTGTTGCTGTTTCCTTAAAAATTGACAGATGAGAGAGATTGCTTCTGGTTTCTTTGTGACACTGATTTGTTAATGTTGCTTTCACAGGCGAAATACCAGGTGATCCCTTAGAAAGTACACAAGAAGTGCTGACAGAGGCCATGTTTTTTGTAAGCAAATGCAGCATGTAGTTAATTCATGCTCTGCCTGCCAGCAGAAACCATGGTTTCTATGCATGTGTTCCCACATAGGAACTGTAGGGCTTTGCACCCCACAACGGCCTGCAGTTTCTCAACAACTGCAAGTATCTCTGCCTTGCTCTTGTTCCTGGGACACATCTGAGGTCACACTGCTGGAATAATCCCCTTAGCTTATCTTTCTGGGTATATCATGCCCTGTTTGAAAATTCCTCCCACTTACTTCTTCTTACAATCAGATCAGTATAAATGCCTCATTCTTATTTCAAATGCCTATCAGAATTTTAGACTGCTTATCCCTCTGACATGGTCTGCAGTCTTATTTGTCTTGCCATCTCTGCTCCTGTAGCATGCTAGTCTTGACACCTATTAAGTTCTTCACCTCTGCTTTCTGTGCTTCTTCCCAATTGCTTTCTTGCAGAGGATGTGATTTAGCATCTTCTCTTTTCCAATAATGGCCTTTTAAAAACATGTTGTTGGATAGGTACCCAGTAGTAATGTCTTTATAGATGATTAAAAGACGCTTCAGTAACTGACTGAAACAGTTGCTGAATTTCCCAATTTCTGCTTCCTGGATGTAAGATATGAGAGGTAAGAACTTCTATCTGGGCATATTGCTGATATTAAACATAGGATAAAATGGAAATAACAATTTCTTAGTTTGCATGTGCAAATGTAGGTATTGGTACAATAAACCACATGTGATTTTTTGCAGGTGTTTCCTTTACCAGGGTTCTGGGCTTCTTGCCAAAGCATTTTCACTCAACCTCGCTGTTAACCAGTCCCTTGTGTTTTGCATCAGCTTCTGTCTAAATAGGCTTAACCCTCCAGTTAATAGATATCTTTTTCTCAAGCCCTGCCCATTGCACCTGCTTTTGAAAATGTGCCCCAGAGAACCGTGATTCATCTGTTGTGTGCTGTTGTTGTTTGATTAAATCATTGCTTAGTTTCAGGTGGCTGCATTTGTGTGCTGGAACACTTGATTCTCCTGTTTACTGCTTTTGTACATCGTGGAAGTGTTTGTAAAGCTTGAGGGGAAGTTCAGAATGAGAGGTATAATATCAGTGTTTGGGATAACAAATGGTATAGGCCATACACTCTCTTCATTCAATGCTTTTTCAGTTTCCACACCAGTGAGCACGATGGATGTAATGTAGTCACAGCATGTTTCCAGAAATCCTGAGATCAGTAATGTAAAATAGGTCTTTGGAATTTTAATAATGGAGAAAATGTCAGTATGCAAAGTTGGTGCAGCCTTGTTCCTCCCTTCCCCCAGCTTCACTAACTTAGGCCAGCCTATGTATTTTCTGACCTTGCAGACAATATATGGCAGGGAGAGAAAACCCTCAAGGACCGTACATTGATTCCTCTCCTCTATCAGTAGGATTGACCATCCTAAAAATTAAATATATACAGACATGCTTTCAGATCACACCTTCAGGATCAGCTTCTGTCTCCTGGATGCATTTGGGAAGCTTGGGGACCTTCAACACTGAAATTACTTCTGACATCTTGTAAGAAGGAATGTGGTGCCCAGAAATCACAGAGTTCTTTCCAGGCTGCTGTTTTCCCCAGCCATGTTCAGGGATGGGTTGTGTATCAGTAGCAATGCTTCAGTTATAACTGTTTGAAGGCTGATGAACAGTGAAGTATTGAAGAGAACATGATTCTGACCCACCCTCCTTATAGAAATGACATCATTTATTTAGCTGTTTAAATGATTGTGCTATTTTCCTCATAAAACGTATTGTACAGTGTCAAGTGCATGACACTGATCAGAGATCAGCTGTCCTCCTTGGGTATTACAGATCACAGTTATAGGCTAATGCTGGGAAGGAAATTATTTACAGGAAAGAGATATTTAACTTCTCCATCTGAGTATAAATTTATCCATATTGGCAGTTTACAGTTCATTAACTTTCTAGAGCATTAATCATAGACAAACCTTTTATTTTGTGGTCTCCTAATCTGGCTGGATATGGAGAGCAGTTTGAGACATACTTCTTATGAAAGCAGTCTGATCAGAAACCCTTGTTGTGATTGCTTCAGTGGCCTGGTTCACTCCAGGTTAGACACCTGCCTCTCTAGTTCAGGCTACCAGCTAATAATGAATTATCATTATTGTTTCCTTAAGTGAAATTAAATGAGCAGCTACTCAGAGCTATACTGACACTACAGAGCAAGAAACATTCTCAGTAACATATCATGGCCATATTGGGTCCAACACCAAGAAAATTCTTACTCATTTGCCTGTTAAGGCACTTTATTGTTTGGGGTTTTTTTCATTTGATTTCCAGAAGTGAAGATTTTTCTCTCACTTTGCATCAAGAATCTCTTTGGCTAAAAAAAAAAAAAAAAAAAAGAATACGATTTCTGTAGGTTTGTAGGTTTTTTTGTGGACTTATATTGGAACTTATTTAAGAGGATCTATCTTTTGCTATGGAAAGGAAAAAATAGTATAAGCGAGAGTCTAGAAACAACTGAATCTAAAGAATGATTGAAAGATTGTTTCTTTGCAACTAGAGGTGCTAAATCATCTGTGTGTGAATTTCTGTCTACTTCTGTGCTTTACAAAAATTGTTGTTCTCAGGCAAATGACATTGTGAGAGAAGTAGTGCCTCCCTTCGGTACTTATTTGTCTTACTCTAAGAGAGGACAATTTGGGTAATAAATAATAAGACAAACTTCAAATCTTATCAGCCTATGTTCCTCTCCTTATTCCCATTTTTTAGATCACAGCAGTTCTTTGTCTTTAAATCCAGAACACTGTTCAAAGACCTTCATTTTGTTTTTTGAACAGTTTGTGGCTTTGTTGCTCCCCTTCCTTTTTGAAGACACTAATGATGAATATGAAAAGGCATTTTCTTGAAATGTTGCACTAAGTGCTATTCTTTTCCTCCCGTGGATCACATGTGTTACTTTATGTAGAACCTTTTTAGCTTTCTTTGTGACTATGTTTACACACAGAGAAGTAATAAAATGACTGAACAATCTATCTATTCTAGTTTCAGAGCTAGAAGTTGGCCAATTTACCTAACTTTTTGGTTTAAACACAGATTTCTGCTGCTTATGCCTTATATACAATCTAAACTCCTTCTGAGTGTGACACCCCTTGATGCAAGTGATGGAGGGAAGGATTAGGAGATAGCAACAATCCAGAGATTTTGTTTAACTGATCATGTAAACAAATAGATTTTGCCCTTTGATCACATGTGCAAATAGCTAGTCTTCAAACGACCTGTGCAATAGTGTGTAACCCCAAAATAGTTATGGGTTCCTGGAAAATTTTTCTCACTGACATTCCCTGACCAAGTTAGGTTTTATGTTCTTCAACAGGTAAAAAATGCTGCAGATGTGCATTATTTCTGTGTGGCTTTATATGTGTTGACTGAACTAAAGCTTCTCTAAATGCATGTGTCTAAATAATAGGTGAGTCTGTAGATAAGTGAAGTTGAAAGTTAGTAAAATAAGATACTGTCAGCTGAGGGCAAATGCAAAAGCAGTTGTATCTGCCCTCCTCAACAGACTTCCTCAGAAATAAAGCAGTGTAAAGGATTCTACAGAATGAGCTGTTCTCCATGTGCCAAGCCTCTGAATCAGAAATCCCCAAAAGGAGTTAAAGACAAATTACACTCTCACAGGAAGATTTCTTGAGTTACGTAAAATGGGAAAGCATGATGATGAAACTAAAATAACAAACAAACACTTTATTTTGTATACATTTCAATTGCCTTTTCAAAAGAAAATATATCCCTCCAAAAGCCAGCTGAGTTTATCAGCTTTGCAAAATGATGAATGACTGCCTTGTTCTTTATTATTGCTTAAGTCATTCCTGTTTATGCCAGTATTTCAAGGATTATGTTTTGATTGTTCTGAAGAGGTGAAAACATTTTCTTGCTGATGAATAAACACTGCCACTTCTAAATATTTGTATGTAAAATGTCTTTAAAGCCATTATGAAATGCTTTCCAAAAGCACTAAGAAGCTGTTTCCCAAAAAGACAGTTTTTCTCTACATTTTCTTTCATGCTAAACAGTCCAAATGAAAAGCCTTTCAGAGTTAACTAGTTAAAGCAATACCAGTGTTTTAGTGTAATGAATAACTTTTTATAGAAGACAATTGCACACAGTTCAATATGCTAGTATTTCTATTTCTGTGTCCCACCAATGCCGGGATTCTAGGGTAGAATTTCTTTCTTTGAGAAAGCTGAAGCGATCAAAACCCTGATTAACCTCTGATATTCACGTGGTGCTCTTGATCTTGAGGGCCGAAGCAGTAACAAAGAGTTAATGGCAGCCATATGCTCAGGATATTGTGGGTACTGTTGACCCAAATGTGAACTCCGCAAGCAAGTGCTGCTAACTCCTGTTTGTTTCAGGTTTGGTGTGGAGATTACTGATGAAGAGTTTGAGCTGCTACTTGACAGAATCCCCCTTGATGAAGATGGAAATGTCAGATACCCCCAGTTCATGCTCAGGTTTGATTCTTGGTGTGCAGCGTATGCATTTTATTTCTCATTTGTGATTAGAATTATTTTTAATCTAAAAGGCTCACATAACATTTCCAGACTGAATCTCATTTCTTAACTGTGCTCCTTTATGACATATTTCTTGCACAGAGTGTGCTGTTTACATTTAAAATCAGCTGTTGTCATGGATGTATGCTGTTTGTAATTTAGTTGCTCTTTACATGCTATTTACATATTTTAGAAGAAAGACTTCAAAGTTATATAACAAACCTTTGTGTTTTCTGAAGGCTGGGAAATATGTCAGACTTCTAAATAAAAGCTAGTTATTTCCAGAAAATCATAATAAATGTAATCAGTATATCTTTGAGAACTTGAAGCATTTACGGGCCCTATATATAGTCTCTGAAGTACATCTGAGATGCTGATACTGGTTAATAGAAGCTCTACACACCCTCCAAGGCATAGCTGTGAATTAGTTTAATTAAAATTAAAAAGCACTGGACCAGATAAAGATATTCTGTCATTTCCCAAAAATTAAAACTCTGTCCCCGAAACTCTCATGCCAGTAGCAGGGCAGAAGCCAGTGTAATTTCTGAGGTGAATGAAAAACCTGTGGAATCTGGGACTGGAGAAAGCCATTCTACCCATGAAATCCAGAGAAGTAAAATTCCAGCACTTTCTCACACATTTGTATGTGCACATAAGAGTTAGTCTGCTCAGTTACCTATCTTGAGTTAGTTAGCACATAAGGGTATCTCTAGTGTGCATACACACCAAGGTAGTTAGAAGTCTAAGTTGACTGTACAGAAACCACGTGGGGTACCTTCCTGAATTTCAGGTAGCAAACCAACACAGTACTGCAGGCCTGATGAGATTGCGTCTTCCTTCCCATTCCATTCAATCACCTTTCACTCTTTCTTTTCCTCTGTCCTTGTCTTCCTGCTTCAGGAAGATTTGGGGCTGAATTCATCTGTCCACACATTTGCACACAAGATATATATGCATATATCTCATGAATCCAATATGACATTGGATTCATGAGATATATGTGACCTTCTGAATGGTATCTCCAAGGCGGTCTCCAAATGTGTTCCAAATAACCCTTGAATGCATTAGGGTGGGCTCTTGTTCCTCACTTACATTTATGTCAACGCCTCCACTCCTTTTCTTTATTTTATAGCCCTCTGACTGGGTTGCAGTTATCATGGGTTCAGTAGTGCATAATTTCCTGTGGCATGTCTTAGCTCCAGGAGTATTCTCTGATTGTTCTATGGTAAGGATGTAAAGAGGAGAGACAGAGGATAAAGGCCATCTGGCAAAGCTCACAAACCTTTGAGAAACTGAAAGAATAAGAAATAAAACACACAGAGATGCACAACACTGGACCCTACCTCCTTCCTCCTGCTGTGCACTCAGCTATGCTCTATCTTAATTGCAGGAAAAATAGATTAATCTGTTAGATCAGAAACTCAGAATAAGAGAGGAGGGGGTTTTAGGAACTAAAGTTACGGCCTGGCGTTTGTCACAATAGAAAGAATAGAACCTGATCATTCAGTGGTGAAATGCTTTCTTTATAGCAGTTTTTTTTTTGACTGAAGTCAACCTTCAGAATTCACTAAATCTTGCCATTTCAAAGACTATTATCAAGTTTAAACCTGTTGTATAGAAGTAGTTAATGTTTATACAGGAATCTTTTCACCTGTGGCATAATTCTGTACTTGAATGTGATCCAAACAAATAATTATATAGCACTATATGTATATAAACTATTTTTTCCCAGGTTAAGTGGGAGAGAGTCCATAGGCCTCATAGCATAGCTTAGGTAACTGTCCTTTATTTGTCTTATCATGAGAAGCAGAGGCCAGGTGCTTCTCTTGGATTACTTGTATATTAATATGGAGTAATTTTGTTTACTCTAGTGCAAAACTGGAGTCTTAACTGGGAACACAATGTAGGACTGAGATATAATTTTCACTTTCATCAGCCACTCCCCCATCTTTCCTCCCATAAAACCAAATCTTGCTTGCAGGCATTGTCCCAGATTCCCAACTGAATGTAATGGGTTGGCCCCAACCAGCAGCCAAACTCTAATCCAACCACTCACTCAGTGGGATGCCAGGAGAAAGTAGGAGGAATAGGAAAGAGAAAGCTAGTAGATTGAGCTAAACACAGGGAGATCACTTACCAGTTTCAATTGTGGGTGAAACAAGCTTGGTTTGGGAAAATTTAATGTAATTTATTGCATATACATATACACACACACACACACACACATATATACACACACACATAGATACATATATATATATACATACATATATATATATGTATGTATATGTATATTTGGGAAAAGACAAACATTAAGATACATAGGGAAAAGAACTCTCTCCCCTACCTTTCCCAGGGTCAACTTCACTCCTCCACTGCAGACTCCTCTCTTTGCTACCAGCACCAGTTACATTCAGTTCCTTCAGCAAGGAAGCCACTGGAGCAGTGTGTAGTGGGGAGGGGGCTGTGCTCAGGACGTAGTGTTTTCTCTCTGCTGTTCGTTCCATCATGCTGTTTTCTTCTATCCTGTCCTACACCTTCCATGGGCTGCTGTCCTCTCCAGGGTGGAGGGGCACCTGTTGTGGAAGGCAGCAGGGTAGGAATGTGTCTGCAGTAGCTGAGTTGATTTATGTCCTTGAAGCTCTGTTGCTTAATGGGCTGAGAGGACTTGACCAGAGACAGCCACCATTCACTCCTGCAGTTATTCTTGTGAGTGTGCCTGCCATTTTTTTTTTCATATTGGTTAGTCTATAAATAATGTCTACAGAAATGGAAGTTAAAAGAAGCATTTAGGAAAACTTATATTCTACCATTAGAATGGCAATGAAGATGTTTCATTTACTGAATTAACATTGTAATTGGGACTTCATTGAGCCATAAATTAAATGTATTCCATGTCTTCAAATATGATGTTACTTTGGTTGGAAAGGAGTATTCTTGAAGGTCTAAAGCTGGCTGAAACTGGCTCTGCATTGGCTTGTGATGGTTTTCTCTTTTCCACAGTCATCTGTCTCCCCCCTCATGCATTATCCAGTCAGGTAGGCTTGAGCAAGATCAGAAAAGTACAGGAGACTCAGCCTCATGTGTTCATTCCCAGTCCCATAAATACTAACCAGAGGATAGCATAATGTCCTAGTTTGAGCTGGGATGGAGATAATTTGTTTCCTGGTAGCTGGTGCAGTGCTGTGTTTTGGATTCAGTATGAGAATGATGTTCATAATACACTGATGTTTGGTTGTTGACAAGCAGTGCTTACCTCAAGTCAAGGACTTTTCAGTTTCCCTGATGCCTTTTTGGGCTTACCTAAAAACAGAGGCCAGACAAAATTAAGGGAATAAAAAGCAGGTGTATTTATTGAAGGGTCTTTAGGTACATTTCAGGAAGACAAAGCCCCCCCAGGGACTTCACCCAAAATGGACAATGAGTCACCAGTTTTCACATTTTTATAAGTTTGGTCCATTTGCATATTGGGATTAATCTTCCAATTACAGCTTTAGGCAATGAAGTCATTTTACCCCAAGTTTACTCTCCCCCTCAGCTCACTTTTGTTTACACTTCTTGGGTCCTGACACAGTAAGGTGTTCTTGATACCCAGACCTAGAGAGGAATTGTTTTGTCTGACCAAAATGTGAAGAGAGTAGCTAGCACTGTATATGCAATTTAAAGCTATATACTAAAGAATTACAGGATTACAAATATATGAAAAATATATAAGTTAAAATCCTAACGCATCACCCAGGCTCTGCCAGTGATGAAGTGCACAAGGAGCTGTGAGGGAGCATGGCCAGGACAGCTGACCTGAACTGGCCAAAGGGATATTCCATACCATGGAATGCCATGCTCAGGACACAAACTGGGGGGAAGTTGGCCGGGAGCTTCTGATGGCTGGTCAGAGGCAGACTGGTCAGCAAGTGGGGTTTATTCCTCTCCCTCTCTTTTTCTTGTCTCCCTTTTCACTGCAATTATATTTTATTGTTATTAGATTAGTTTTATTTTATTTCAGTTGTTAAACTGTTCATATCTCAACTCTGAGTTTTTTTTTTTTTTTCTTGTCCCCCTCCTAATGTGGTGTGGGCTGGTGAGGTATTTACTTGCTGACTGGGCTTATTAAAGAATTGCATTGACTAGAAGCAGAAGATAGTTTGTGAGCTTGAGGGAATATAACCAATAAGGATAACATGGGAACTTTTGACCCCCATCAAAGATAAACTATATAGAGGTTTAGTGCAGCAGGAATGGTAAAATCTAACTTGTTATTCTATAATAGCATTTCATATTAGCAAGGATTATGTAAGTGGATTAATAAAGGAAAAAATGTTATTAAGAATCTGCCACAGGGATATTAGCTGTGAGACAAGGTTTCTAGGAAAAGGTAGAATTCTATACATTATTTTTGAGACAATAGAACAGATGTATGTGCTCAGAGCTGTTCGGTTATCTCCAGTTTTATCAGCTGACCTAAAGAGAGATATCCACAGACCATGGTTATCTTAATGCTGTAGTATGTGTGCATCTAATATTAATCATGGATACTTCAGACTTTAAGTAGACATGCTATAGTGGCATTTATTGCTCATAGACTCCGAAAGGAGGAAACTACCCAGAAAGGGTAGTACATCAGTACATCAGTACATCAGTTTCTCAGTAGCTTGGCTCCTACTGCACAGTCTACAAATTTCTGACTATTGTGGCAGCACACGGTTTGCATACACTAAATAGAAAGGAGATGTTTTAACAGAATTAGGGCACTGGTTACAATGTTTCTGTCTGCAACCTCTTTCCTCTCACAGTATATTCACAGAAGGAAAAGTTTAGACCAGTTCAGTTTTCTTGATTTGTTTTTAATAATGGTACTTTTCATCTCTTGCCTCTTACAGTGGAACTTTGTTGTCACTCTTGCCTTGTGAGTAGCACAACTGGAACTGACTCTTTCAGTATATGCAAGAATATTATGCTGTGCTTGTTTCTTGTACATGGAGTAATAAGTTATATATACCAATTGTAGGATGGGGTTTGAGAAGTGTTCAATAGATACCCTAATGTCAGTGAAATCTGTAGTTAAACCCTCTCCCAAACTTCATCTTTTCAGATTGAGTACTACATAAGAAATGTTTTTGAAAATCCTAAGTGACTTGCCTTGGCAAATTTATTTATGGCTGTTCTGTAAGAAGAGGAAATTAGAGTGCTAAAATACTGTGTGAGCTATTGTCCCAGCTGACAGCTTCATTAGAGATCACTGACACCAAGTCACTTGGGTGAAAAGTGACAACGATATGACTCTGCAGAAAAGTTATTTTGCCTTGCACATAACCTTTTTACAGGATGCATGTTTTTGATGATGATGATTGGGAAGTATAGTGTCACCTACAGGAAAGTGAGCTGGGCATGTTTCAAACCTACAAAGGTGTAATAGTCTGTACTGCAGAGCAAATACCTGTTAGCTATGCCCATTTAGTTTGCTGTATCATTTATAGAGTTACAGTGATAGCTACAACCTAGGCTTGATTTCAAAGACAGTTTGTGACAACGGACAGGAGTGACTAGGATGAAAGATGAATGTCACCTTTCAGTGCTGCATCTGATAAGAAGCTAAGACAAGAGGTCAGCTACAAGTTAAAACATGTTTCCAAACCCCTATGTTCCCTTCAATCTCCTATCCTTTAAAAATAACTTTTCTTTTCCCTGTTGTCTTCTCAAATTCAAACTGTATGTAGGAGGTGCCTTGCATCCTTTAAAAATAACCTTCTTTCCCCTGTTGTCTCCTCAAATCCGAACTGTATGAGATGAGTGTTATGATCTTCTGATTGCCAGTCATTCTCTCACACACGGATTTTTCATTCCTGCCCAGCTGTCAGACATAGCCTCCTAACACAGTACCTAGTGGGTTTCTATGCCCTGCTGCACTTCTTGCTGGATCTGTAGGTCAGCCAGCCTCAATACAGCCTCATTTTGTTTCTTAATTTTTTTAGTTTTAGGGCTCTTTATTCACAATAATTGTCTGTCAACAGTCTTGGAAAATAAATACTATAGTCACAATGTTAAATTGTAAACAAAAGTTGGGGAAGGAAAAGGAATATTTAAAGAGCTACTTCTTCGGGTGTTATTTGAATCTTGTGAAGCTTCAATAGAGCAGAAAAGGTCTGGCAGAAAGCCAGATAGTAAGGAGGCTCTCCTACTCACAGGAGAGATTAGCTAGAAGGAATAGGAGAGAAAAATTACAGGTGATGTGAAGAACAGAGAGGTAGGACAGAACAATGCTGTGTTACTGTCCAAGAAGAGTTTTTATTAGAACCTTAAAGCTGAGGCATTTGGGAATGAACCTGCAGGTCTTTATGGCCATCAGTTTGAACAGCAGCTCACTCACCAGTTAGTAGTTCAGGCATGCCTTATCCAGGTCATCCGTAAGTGGCACAAAGCTTTTCTTTAGTGTGAGAAGTACAGTCAACCAGCTTCTGCTTGCCTGGGTTATATTTGTCATGAGATGGAGATATGTCCCTTAGGGATGGTTCTAAATATACCACATAAGGTCTGATGGCAAATTTCTTACACATGACAGAAAGCTGTGAACATCCTGATGGGATATCAGATCTTGCAGTCTTGCTGCTCTCCAATTAAATAACTGTATTTCTGAACTATAGAGGGAAGAACAGCCACAGTGATCTGAGATGCTCTATCAGGGAAGGATTGCAAGACAGGAGACCGTAAATAATAAGGTTCACCAATGCATGCCAGTGTCTTCTATTTTTCTTTTTGTGTTCTTTCCTGTCTCTGGCTCATCATGTCCACCTGAAGTTTATCTTTCGTGTATTAGCTTTTCTGCTACTTACTTTTACCTACTTTTTTGTCGTTATTTTTTATACCTATGGTTTTTCTTATCTGTAAATGGTCTTTTCCTCTGCTTTCTTATTTGCCTGTATGCAAGCTCTCTTCTAGTAAATGGCACATGATCCACCTTTTCCCACTCTGCTCTTCTTTCTCCATCATCAGATTTTAGTTTGTATCATGATGTCTGTCACACCCTTTCTTTCAGGG